>NC_143027.1:79152500-79182500 GCF_057628025.1 Oncorhynchus mykiss
CTGCTCTCTCTCTCTCTCTCTCTCTACTCCTCTCTCTCTGCTCTCTCTCTCTCTCTCTCATTCTTTCTTTCTCTCTCTCTCTCTCTACTCTTCTCTCTCTCTACCCCCCTCTCTTTCTTTCTCTCTCTCTCTTTCTCTCTCTCTCTCTCTCTCTCTCTCTCTCTCTCTCTGCTCTCTCTCTCTCTCTCTCTCTCTCAATTCAATTCAATTCAATTCAAGGGCTTTATTGGCATGGGAAACATGTGTTAACATTGCCAAAGCAAGTGAGGTAGACAACATACAAAGTGAATATATAAAGTGAAAAACAACAAAAATTAACAGTAAACATTACACATACAGAGGTTTCAAAACAGTAAAGACATTACAAATGTCATATTATATACAGTGTTTTAACAATGTACAAATGGTTAAAGGACACAAGATAAAATAAATAAGCATAAATATGGGTTGTATTTACAATGGTGTCTCTCTCTCTCTCTCTCTGCTCTCTCTCTCTCATTCTTTCTTTCTCTCTCTGCCTCTATCTCTACTCACTCTCTCTTCTCTCTGCTCTCCCTGCCTCTCTCTCTGCTTTCTGCCCCCGAGCTAAAGTAGGGCTTTCCTTCAGAGGACACGCTATAATTATATTACTATCTAAATCAGAGTCATGGTGGCAGGTGTGTGTGTGTGAGTGTGTGAGTGTGCGCTTTGTGACGTGTGTGCAGAGTTTTTACATACTTTTCTTCCTGAGTCAGAGTAGCATGTGACCAGAGTGTGTTTGACCAGTGTGTGTGTATGTGTGTGTGTGTGCATGCGTGCCTCTTTGTTGCTGTCAGACTGGGTTAGAGCAGTGGGGGTGTGTCGCTCCAGGGAGTCTGTGTTTCCGTGTTGCAGGGAGGACACTTATCAGTGTTGCACACGCTCACATATCTCCTCTTACCTCGCCCACCTCCTCCCTCCTCTTACATAAAATCTGTGAACACAGATGACCAGTTTGACCATAGCACAAAGTGTTATCTCATTATAATGGGACCTGCTTGCATCATAATGGGATATTAAGGTTTTGCATGTAGGCATTCTATTTCCAGAGGTCTAAGAAATTAGATTAGGGCGTTCTTTCCCATACATCATAATTGCTATTTGTTTTAACACGATTCTTCAGTGCTTTTATATTAGCTATGTATTTTAATGGAGAACATAAATCTACATAAATCTCAACTAAACCTGACTGTTATGGGGCTGTGCAGCTGGCGGTGTGCGTAGGACTGCAAGCTTGCCTGCCTGCCTGCCTTCATGTGTGTGTGTGTGTGTGTGAGAGAGAGAGAGAGAGAGAGAGAGAGTGTGTGTGTGTGTGTGTGTGTGTGTGTGTGTGTGTGTGTGTGTGTGTGTGTGTGGGTGTGTGTGTGTGTGTGTGTGAATGTCCCCAGTCAGTTCCATCTGTTTGGAGGAGAAAGGAAAGCAGTGACCTTACCAGTGGTCAGTCTTAACCTTTTCACCTGTATGTTCTAAATATCTCTAATGGTCACCCAGGGTGATTTTTTTGAATTTGTGTGAATTGAGGTGTGTTCCGCCCATTTCACTGTTGCGGACCATTTCTGTTTGAGACATTACTGAGCCAGACAAATGTCTCTCTTCGGCGAGAGCCCAAGCACAAACGTTTTCCTCCCTGGCACATTGCCTTCACTATTAGTAATAACTTTTGACATGTGTGCGTTCCTATCAAAGTAAGTGTCTTATTACGTTATCATTATAGTTTCTGTATATCGTGTTATTGTAGCTACTGTAGCACACCATATGTATGGAGCATAATGCATGTGCTGTTTTATTCACGTTTTCAAGTGCTGGTGACAAATCATGCATTCCGATTCTTGCATAGATTGTAATGGAAATATATGATGTGTGTAAAATATATTTTTTTAAGGTTGTACTAATTATGATGAGCTAATTCTAAGCTAATTCTAAGCTAATTCTAAGATAATTGCCAGCTATGCGTGGCGCCATGTTTGTTGACATCATACAATGCATTCTGGTTGTCACGTAAATGTCTGCCAGACCAAAGATGTTAGAACAAAATGAAGTGAAGGGATGGGATGGTTCAAACATCTTTTGAGTAAACTTCAGGAAGTGAATGATGGTAAACGACACACCCCCTTCAACATGAATACTGCAAACAGACCCAACTCATCTTGCAACCTCTTATCTTCGGTTCACATGAAAAAACAAATATGGCGGCCCGCACAAAATACCCATTGCGTTTTATTCAATTATTTAGATCACTGGTGAGGTCACCCGTGATATGATTAATTGTAAATAGTAATTGCTATTAGCTAATTACGGTTTCTGTCAGCCGAGAGTTAGCTAAATATGACCGCTTGTGTTAGGTCACTCTTTCCTCAGTTAGCGCTACAACTAATGTAGTTGACATCTTCCGGTTTGGATGAGAATTGTGTTAGCCTTTCACATGGACGACATAACGTTGTGAAGACAGTGTTTCTGTGAAAACAATGTGGCCAGCTCAAACGCTAACTGTTGCGTCAATCCTAACTGGACGTTCTAAATAAGTGTTCTAATCACAGCGGATTGAGCGTACAATGCAGGGACCACTTTAGAATGATCACACCCGTGTGTTCTTACATGTCAAAGGGTTAAACACTATCCCACTGCATTATCCTCATTCACTTATATACAATAACTTCATGCACGCACTCACGCAAACACACACACACACCCTAGCATGCACATAACCAGAACGTCCCAAGTCAGTTTGTGTGTGTGTGAGAGAGAGAGAGAGAGAGAGAGAGAGAGAGAGAGAGAGAGAGGAAGAGAGAGAGAGAGAGAGAGAGAGAGAGGAAGAGAGAGAGAGAGAGTGAGAGAGAGAGAGAGGGAGAGAGAGAGAGAGAGAGAGGAAGAGAGAGAGAGTGAGAGAGAGAGAGAGAGAGAGAGAGGAAGAGAGAGAGAGAGAGAGAGAGAGGAAGAGAGAGAGAGAGAGAGAGAGGAAGAGAGAGAGAGAGAGAGAGAGAGAGAGAGAGAGAGAGAGGAAGAGAGAGAGAGAGAGAGAGAGAGTGAGAGAGAGAGAGAGAGAGAGAGTTTGAGTTTTTATAAAACCTTTATTTTTTACTCAAGTGTTAACATAAATAATGACACACTGCCTTTTCAGAAATGAAATAACAAATGTAATTCCTAAACAAAAATAAATACATAACATATACATTCAACTTATTTCAGCAGCAAAAAATAATTTACCCTCCTCTACAAAACAAAGCGCTCCTTCGTAGGCCCACTTCTCCTCAAATAATAGGAGATCTTTTACAGCTGAAAAAAACTCAAAATCTACTTTTATTCTTGCTTTCACTAAACCTTTAAAAACACATCTTACATCCTGCCCATATCCCGTTTCTATCTTATGTTTCCTACTCAGAAAAATTGACATCTTAGCTTGTCCCAAAATAAAATTTAACATTTGACATTTTCTTTTCTGTTGTTTACTATATTGAAACCCCAAAATAAAAACAGTGTTATTGAAAAACTCCCCTACAGCTTTAAACAAAGATTCCAACATTTCCAATAGCGGTTTTATCCTCTCACACTCCATAAAACAGTGAAAAATGGTTTCTCTTATATTACAAAAAGGACATCCATCTCTAACATCTGAGTTAATAACAGATACAAAAGCATTAACTGCAATGATGCCATGTAAAACCCTCCATTGCATATCACCAGTACCCTTTTGTAACGGTGGTTTGTACAGTGCTCTCCATGCTGGCTTTACCTTGTCATCAATGCCCAATTTTACCCTCCATGGAGTATCTTTTCTATTTTTCAATTTATCTTTATTCAACACCTTGACACACCCCCTATACAATTCCTTCCCATTCACCTCATCCAAACCCACCTCCTCCAACCCTCTCAAATCCAGCAATAACGCCTTTCTTTCTGACTCTGGGATATTTGGTGTAATCCCTAGTTTTGGAAATGAGACGTCTTCATCTTGCACCTTCTTCTTGTGGCTACTAAGCATATCCCATTCTTCCGCTGACAGAGCCTTCCTACAGCTCCCCAGCATTTGTCCGACAATCCTTTCCGACCTCATCCCCAAATGTTCTGCCACCCTTCTTCCATCCATTAAGGCGGGCCCAGCCATGGCCATTAACTGTCTTAAGGTGATGATTTTCCCCTTCACCAGAATCTTGGAGAAATGTGGAACAGCTGCAGTTGTACAATCCAGTCTTGCCCCATACACCAGAGGTTCCTCCAACAGCCAATGCACTGACTCCGCTGAAGTTCTTCTGGACACCTTCATTATGCTCCACACTCTGAGAAGGCCTCTATAAAACGGAGGTACTCCTTCCCTAGAAATCTGGCTACTATCAACCAGAAATAAAGCCTTCTTTAAACCTAATCCTCCAACCCGCTGTAATATAAGACCTGCCACCCCTCTCCACACCACATTTTCCGGTCCATAAAGCAGCCTTTGAATAAACTGAAACCGGAAAGCAGCAGCCCTACTAGCAAGATGTACAAGACCTTGTCCCCCCTCCTCTTTTGACAAATACAAAACACTTTGTGGAACCCAGTGATATTTATCCCAAAAGAAATCCACAATAATTGCCTGTATCTTAGCCAGAAGGCCAGATGGTGGTTCTAAAACTGACAACCGATGCCACAGTGCAGAGGCAATCACATTGTTAACTATAATAGTGCGCCCTCTATATGACATACGAGATAGTAACCAACGCCATCTCCTCATCCTCCCTTCCACCATTTCAACCACCCCACTCCAATTTTTTTCCATAGTCCCCTCATCTCCTAGATACACTCCAAGATACTTAAAACCTCCCTTACACCATTCTACCCCCCCTGGCAAAGCCATGATCCCTCCAGACCATTCTCCAATCTGTAAAGCACAACTCTTTTCCCAATTTACCTTTGCAGAGGATATTCCCCTAAAACGATCAACCATTAGACTCAAGCTATCCACCTCCGCTTGATTTTTCACTAGCACAACTACATCATCAGCATAGGCTGAAAGACGAATAGGAGGAATATCCTCTGAAAGGCACACCCCTGCAATGCGACTTCTAATGCTATTTAGTAGTGGCTCTATAGCAATAGCATATAACATCCCAGACATAGAACATCCCTGCCTAATACCTCTACACACTTTAAAAGGAGCACTCAAACCACCGTTAACTTTCAATACACTTTCAATGTCACCATATATCACCTTTATCATGGCAATAAAACCAGAGCTGAACCCAAACGCCTCAAACGTGTGCCATAAATATTGATGTTCAACTCGGTCAAATGCCTTTTCCTGATCAATTGAAATTAGACCAGCATCCAACCCAATAGCCCTAGAGACGTCCAAAAAATCACGAATCAGAGAAATGTTATCCACTATCTGCCTGCCAGGAACACAGTAGGACTGATCCGTATGTATGATTTGCCCCATCACCTCCCTCAGCCTGTTGGACAAAGCCTTTGACAATATCTTATAATCAGTACACAATAAAGCCACCGGCCTCCAGTTCTTCACCTCCCTCGGGTCACCCTTTTTGGGCAGTAGGGTGAGGACAGCCCTTCTGCAGCTTATTGGTAGTAACCCTCCGGTTAAACTATCATTAGCTACTTCGAACCAATCCTCTCCCAACATAGCCCAAAAAGACTTAAAAAAGTCAACGGGAAGCCCATCAATGCCTGGTGCCCTTCCATTTTCCATGCCTTTTAATGCAGTGTATAAATCCTGCAAAGACAATGGTTGCTCAAGCTCAACCTGAGCTTCTGCAGGCACCTTTGGGAGCCCATCAAAGAACTGCTGTGTCACTGTTTTGTCCTCTTTGTACTCACACTTGTAGAGCTCAGCATAGAACTCTACTGCCCTCTTTCTAATTTCACTAGGGCTAGTGAGCTCTTGTCCAACAGCTGATTTGAGACAATTAATAATTTTTATTTGTCCATTCTTTTTCTCTAAACCAAAGAAAAATTTGGAAGAGGCATCCATTTCAGATATGCCCTGAAATTTACTTCTCACCAGTGCCCCCTGTGCTCTGATACCCAGCAGATCTGCCAATGCAGCTTTTCTCCTCTTGAGGGCCTGAGTATGGCCTCGATCTCCTGTGGTCTCAACCAACGTCATGAGTTCCACTATTTCAATCTCTAGGGCTTTCATTGATCTGGTGATATCCTTGGTGACATTCCTCGTGTATTGATTACAAAATTGTTGAATCTGGATTTTCCCTATATCCCACCATTGTTGAAGGGATACAAAACTGGCCTTTTGAGACCTCCACCTCTCCCAAAAAAAACTGAAACAATTCCTGAAGTGAGCATCACTCAATAAAGTTATATTAAAATGCCAGTATGCGCTTTTAGGTTTTACATCGTTAATGAACACCACCTCTGTTATTAAACAATGATCAGAAAATCCCACTGGAGTTATCACACTTGATTTACAGACCTGAGATTGATGCTCAAAAACATAAAACCTATCTAACCTGGCCATAGAGATGATGTTCTCTCTCACATGCGCCCAGGTGTACTGCCTTGTTCCTCCATGTTGACTCCGCCAAATATCACACAGTTCATTTGTTACAATAAGGCGTTTTAAAAACGTCCTTGAGGCTATATGAGGTTCTTGGTGATTTCTATCTAAATCACTAACTGTGCAGTTAAAATCCCCAGCAATAAACAAATAATCTTCTTTGTTACATTTCTCAATGGTATTTGATAATGTCTCTAAAAAACATACCCTCTCAACTGTCACCACTGGGGCATATACATTTATCAGACACATATTGATGTTTTCATACCTTGCTCTAACTTTTAATAACCTCCCCTCAACTACCTCTTCAACCTCATATGACAAAGGCAAAAACCCTTTTGAGAACAAGATAACCACACCCCCACTTTTTGAGTTTTTATGACTACACACCACTGTCCCCCCCCACTCCTGTTGCCACATAACTTCATTTTCCAAATTACTATGCGTTTCTTGTAGAAAAATTATGTCACTTCCCTTTCCCCTCATTAACTCATACACCATGGCTCTTTTTTTAACATCTCTTGCCCCATTTACGTTTAAAGAAGAGATCTTAAAACTGCTCATGGATAAGAAAAAAATACAGAGGAAGATACAGCCACCACATCTCTTTACAGAGTTAAAACTGCAACTGAGCTCTTTCATTTTCTTTAGAATTTGCATCACTTATTACTCTCGTGACCACTTTCTTGAGTCTAGCAATTTCAGGGCTTTTCAAACCTCCCCCTGTAATTTTTGACATCAGAAACTTTGCTGATTCAATAAACAATTCACGTTCAGGGAAAAAATCAGTTACATTGTAATCCTGCATATATTTCTTCCCTTTTGTCAACTTCAAAAATTGACGTATCTTCTCGATCCCATACCTCCCTTCCACCCCATCTATCTCACTATATTGTTGTGACGCGTCAGATGACTCACTCTCGCTATCCTCCCCAGAAGAAAACCCCATCTCTACAACCTGTTCATCTTCACCTGATTTATCCATCTCTACCTTTCTCTTAGAATTAGACCCTTCACCACCCCTTAAATTCTTCCTTTTACTCCTCGGTATTTTGAAAACATCCGCTTCTTTTTCCGTTATTTCAATCTCCTCTTGACCTCCAATTTCATTTTCCAGCACCACCTCAGCGACGGCAGTCGCAATCTCACCTAGTGTTTCCCCTCCCTCTTTGTTCTGATCTACCACAATTGCCCCCGTATCCACAATGCCTTCCTCTCCTACTTTTCCAACCACATCTGCCCACCTTCTCTCTTCCCCTACACCTGTAGTATTTTCATCCCTTCGCTGTGGTACGTTAGTTGCACCCGCACTAAAGCTACTACCAGGCTCAGCGCGCTCATTCTCGGAGCAATTACGCACCAAATGCCCCTCTCTTCCACATCCAAAACATTTCATTGATTCAGTAGATGCATAAAAGACATAATCAAATCCATCAATCTTAAAACTAAACGCTAAATTCAGTTCATCTCCTTCCTTTTTTAAAATCATATGCACTTGCCTCCTATGAGACACGACATGTTTCAACAACGGAGATTTGCATCCAAAAAGAACCTTCTTTATTGTAGATACGATTTGACCATGGCGAGATAACTCTCGCTCTAACACTTCATCTCTAACAAATGGTGGCACGTTAGAAAGCATAACTTTCTTCGCAGGATTCATAAGCGGAAATACCGGCGTCTGTGTCTCCCGCAACACAACACCCCTCTCAACTATCTTATTCACCTTTTCAATTGAATCTAAGAATATCACTACAGCGCTATTCATCCTTGAGGCTGATTTAATGCTATCATACCCAATGATAGCACCCACAGCCAAGCTACATTCTTCCACTGAACACCCAGCCGCAGCAGGAATTTTTACTCCATGCCTCCGACTAAGTTTTTCAAACTCTACACTTCCGCGAGTGGCCATTACAACCAGCCCCACCCGCTGGTTGTGCCCTCGCGAAAAACCAACCTCAAAGATCCCACCACCCCTATACGTGCTTAGTGATAATTAAACAATATACCCTTAAAACAACTAAACTAATCAATATATATATATGTACATACCAAAACCCAATAGAGTGAAAAGAAATTCCATTCGTTCTCACAATCACTCCTGCTTGACGACTCACTCCCAGCATGCTCTCCGAGAGAGAGAGAGAGACAGAGAGAGAGGAAGAGAGAGAGAGAGAGAGAGAGAGAGAGAGAGAGAGAGAGAGAGAGAGAGAGAGAGAGAGAGAGAGAGAGAGAGAGAGAGAGAGAGAGAGAGAGAGAGAGAGAGAGAGAGAGAGAGAGAGAGAGAGAGAGAGAGAGAGAGAGAGAGAGAGAGAGAGAGAGAGAGAGAGAGAGAGAGAGAGAGAGCGAGCGAGCGAGCGAGCGAGAGAGAGAGAGGAAGACTTTGACTTTTGGTCTTTCTTTATTGAAACATTCTCAATTAATTTAAAACTCACCCCCCCCACTCCTAAAATAAAAAATAAAAATATATCCTGTACTGCATCCTCTACCACATGATACAAATCACCATACACAAAAACCCTCTCCTACAACCGTATATCCAAAACATCTTCCCCAGCAATACAGACAGCCCCCCCAACACACCATATCTCCTCAAACATCTACACACATTTGATCATTTTATAGAACTCAAACTCAACCCTAAGGCGCGCAGAGACCATCCCATTAAACAGTAGTAAAGGGTCTGTTATCCCCCCACCTTTAACCCTGTTCCTCCTTGTTAGCCAAATAGCTAACTTTGCCTGAGCAAACAGAAAATTCAACAAAACACATTTTTCTTTCTCCTTACTCGAATACCTGTATCCCATTATAAACATCCCAACAGCAAAAACCACCCCCAACCTGTCACACAGACATTCCAACAGAGACATTAATGGCATTAACCTGGTGCACACAGAAAACACATGAATTACAGTTTCTTTCATTTGACAGAAAGGACACCCCTGCCCAATTCCCGGATCAACCCGTGCCAACCAGCTGTTAGTGGCCAGGGCTCCATGAAGAACCCTCCACTGGAGGTCCCCTGACCTCTTTGGTACTGGGGGTTTGTAGAGCGCCCTCCATCTAAAACCCACCATACTCTCCGCCCCACATACCCCCTGCCACTGATGTGCCTTCACTCCTGTTAGGCTTCTAATGCTCCTAACCTTAACGCAGAGGTTGTAGAGGGCTTTACCTCCCACCCCCTCAAACTCCCCCAGGCTCGGAGTGTTAAAATCTAACAAGTCCTCCAGACCCCCTTGCCAGTCTCCAGTCTCTGCCGTCACCTGCAGTGGCGGGAACATTGGTGGCCCCTCTCCCTTTGGCCTCTCAAACACCCCCCTTACCGGCTCAGACAGTGCCTCCTGGACCTCCTCCAGGAATCTCTCCATCAGCCTAAGAGACGTTATTCCTGTTTGTTGCGCCAAGACCTCCGGGGTTTTCCACCCCTCCTCTCCCAGCAGTCTCAGGTCACCCAGCCTTTGTAAACCCCCTGCCATCAGTTGCCTCTGCAGGGTGGCCGACTGAACCGATCTCAAAGGGATGGCTGGGTTGTGGAAGATAGGCTCCTCCCACACCCACTGCCCAGGCTCCACACCCCCTTCTCGTGTGGGCCTTAGCAGCTGCCAGGCCCTCAGCACCGCAGAGTAAAACTCTGAGAGACCTGCTGTACTCAGCCTCTCCAGCTTCATGAGGAACAGCTGCCGGTCCAACCCTAATCCGCCAGCTCTCCTCAGCAGCGCGCATGCTGGTTCCCTCCAGCCAACATCAGTGTGGTACAGCAGTCTCTGCACCGCCTTTAGTCGGAAAGCAGCCATCCTGCTCTCCAGTTCCACCAGGCCCTGTCCTCCTTCGTGGACGGTCATGTACAAAACTGCTGCCTTCAGCCAGTGATGTCCCGACCAAAAGAAGTCCACCAGCTTGCGTTGCAGGTCTGCAAGCAGACCGGCGGGGGGGTTGAGGACAGCCAGTTTATGCCACAAGGAAGATGCCACCAGGTTGTTGATTATCAGCACCCTCCCTCTATATGACACTTGGGACAGGAGCCACCTCCACCTGGCCAGTCTTGACACCACTGCCTGTGACAGCCCCTCCCAGTTCTTGCTGACCCACCTCTCCGAGCCCAGGTACACCCCCAACACTTTAAGCCCTTCACAACCCCACTGCAAACCCCCTGGAAGCAGAGGAGGAGCCCTATCCCCCCATGCCCCACATAACAGAGCTTTGCTCTTTCCCCAGTTTACCTTAGCTGATGAAGCTCCCTCGTACACCTTCAGACTGGTCTCTAGTTCCTGCATATCTTGCCCATCCCTGACCATCACAGAAACATCATCTGCATATGCTGAGACTGCTATTCCTGTCACCACATCCATGCCTGTCCAGCACACTCCCCGCAGTCTCCTGCGTAGCAGTCCTAAAAAAGGCTCAATGGCTAGTGTGTACAGCTGCCCAGATAGAGGGCATCCTTGTCTAATGCCCCGTCTCACCCAGACTGGCCTACTGAGCCCCCCTCCCACCTTAACCATACATGACGCCCCAGCATACAACAGCTTCACACAGGTCACAAAACTCTTCCCAAACCCAAACACAGACATCACATTAAACAGATACTCATGATCCACTCTATCAAAAGCCTTCTCTTGATCTAAAGAGACCAGTCCAAAGTTCACATTGGAACCTCTCGGCAAGTCCAACATGTCCCTAATCAAGAACAAGTTGTCCGTGATTGAGCGTCCCGGTACACAATATGTCTGGTCCTTGTGTATTATAGAGTCCAGATGGGACTTCAGTCTGTTAGAGAGGACCTTGGCAAAAATCTTGTAGTCCGCACAGAGTAATGCCACAGGCCTCCAGTTCTTAAGTTCACACAAGTCCCCTTTTTTGGGCAGGAGAGTCAGAGCCGCCCGACGGCAGCTCATCGGCAACTCTCCTACCCCGACGCATTCACGCAACATGCAAAATAAATCCTGTCCAATTGTTCCCCAGAATTTTTTGTAAAATTCCACTGGAAGTCCATCGACCCCAGGTGCACGACCGGGGGACATCTGGGTTACTGCCTCTGCCAGTTCATGTGACAACAGAGGAATGTCCATTTCATCCCTCTGTGCCCGAGAGAGCTTAGGGAGTCCTGCGAACAAGACCTGAGCACACATAGGATCACACATTTCTGCCCTATACAATTCAGTATAAAACTCCACAGTCCGCTCCCGCATCTCCCCCACCACAGAGGTCACCCGCCCATCAGACAGCCGTAGACAATGCATACCCTTGGCTTCACTGCTCTGTCTTTCCAAACCAAAGAAGAAGGAGCTGGGAGCATCCATCTCCTTGAGCATGGAGAACCTAGCTCTTACAAGTGCTCCCTTTGCTTTAACCTGGAAAAAACTGCCCAGGTCCCTACGTAATTCGGCTAAGTTAGCCTGGAGGCCTACATTGCCTTGCCCCACCATCTCTACCTCCATCTCACTAATACACCGCTCTAGTTCCCCCAATACTCTCCTAGCCTCTGAGGATGAGAGAGCAGTATACTGTTGACAGAAAAGCCGAATTTGCACTTTCCCCACATCCCACCATTGACTCAGAGACTCATACTCCTCTCTTCGCTGCCCCCATCTTTCCCAAAAACTCTGGAAACCTGAGCAAAAAGTGGCATCTTGTAAGAGCTTTACATTGAACTTCCAATAAGATGCCTGCCGGGGCCCTGGTGAAATAGACAGTGATCCGAAAACCCCACTGGGAGAATGGTAGCACCCAGCAGCCTATTGCTCTGATTCCTGGACATGTAAAAACGATCAAGTCGAGCTGCACTCACCCTAGCCCCAAAAACCTTCACCCACGTATACTGTCTTGTATTTGGATGTTTAGTTCTCCAAACATCCACTAGGTCAAACTGATTAAAGATATCCCTTAACACTCCCACTGACACTGAATGAGGCTCTTCCCCATTTCTGTCTTTTGTAAAATCCATTGTACAGTTCCAGTCACCTCCGATCACCAGCGTCTCCTCAGGCACTACTTGTGAGAGTTCCTGTCTAAGACTCCCAAATAGAACCCCTCTTTCTCTCCCTGTGTTAGGCGCATACACATTTATAAAGACAAAACACATGTTGTTAATTTCTGCTTTAACAACAAGCAACCTACCCCTACACACCTCCTTTGAGGAGCAAATTTTTACAGCCAGACCCGGTGCAAAAAGGACTGCCACCCCTGCACTAAGATTTGTCCCATGGCTCAACACACTTGCCCCTTTCCACCAGAGCCCCCAATCAACTTCATTCACCACATCACTATGCGTCTCCTGCAGAAACAACACCTGTACTTTTTTTTGTTTTACATATTCACCCAACACACTCCTCTTTCCCGCATCTCTGGCGCCATTTATATTGAGCGAGCCTACCCGAAGAGTCTCCATAAGAAGTGGGAGAAAAGCCAGCAGAGAAATAGACCAATAGCAAAGCTCAAAAAGCCCCAGTGTCAGTAAGAAATTAAACATCTAAACAGTGTCTGAAGGTAAACCTTTACGCACTGTTGTGACCCACTTCCTCAACCTAAACCGTTTCCTGGGTGAGAGGACACCATGCCCCTCATTTCTCATAGCATGTTGTACTGATCTTACAAACTTTCTAGGATCAGGAAAAAAAGCCTCAAGATTAACTTTTTTCCCCTTAGTCTCATTCAGGAACCTTGTCAGTTCTCTCAACGTGTACTTAGACCCCTCGGGTTGACTGGCTGTCAGCTCCGGGCCAATTGAAGAGGAGTCTGAAAAAAATAACTCCTCATCCTCTTCCTCAGACTCACTTTCCTCCTCTTCTCTATCTCCCACCCTGACCACCTGCCCTTTCTCTCTGGTTAGGGCCTCACCCACAGCAACAGGCAACATTTCCATGGTGCCTTTGTCCACACCCTTTTTCTTTTTCCTCTTGACACCCTCCTCCTCCCCCCCTAATCTCTTACACTTCCCCACTATACTCTCCTCATCCACTAGAATTACCTGACTAGATGCAGTATCATCTGCACCACCCTCCATAGCATGTCTAGGGCCAGCCTCAGCTACACCACCCTCCATAGCATGACTAGGGCCAGCCTCAGCTACACCACCCTCCATAGCATGACTAGGCCCAGCATCATCTGCACCACCCTCCATAGCATGACTAGGGCCAGCCTCAGCTACACCACCCTCCATAGCATGACTCGGCCCAGCATTATCTGCACCACCCTCCATAGCATGACTCGGCCCAGCATCATCTGCACCACCCTCCATAGCATGTCTAGGCCCAGCCTCAGCTACCCCACCATCTCTAGCCTGACTAGACCCAGCCTCTGCTTCTCCACCATCTCTAGCCTGCCTAGACCCAGCCTCCACTACCCTACCATCTCTAGCCTGACTAGGCCCAGCCTCATCTACACCACCATCTCTAGACTGACAAGGCCCAGCCTCTGCTATCGGCATCTCCTTACCCCCTGCATTTTGACCTCGATTTCCCCCACCTGCCGTTGTACCCTCACCTTGTCTATGGCCTTTATGTGGGCACGCAAAACTCTTGTGCCCCAAATCCCCACATTCAAAACACCGTAGACTATCTGTGCTGGCAAAACCGGCATAGAGCCCCTCCCCATGCCTCACTTTAAAATGCACATTTAGCTGTTGCTCATTATTGTTCAGAAACATAAACACTTGCCTCCTGAACGAAACAACGTGCTTAACGGTATCTGCCTGAAAACCTGCTGACAGTACACGGAAACCGCTAGCAAACTTACCAAAACGACTCAGCTCTTTCCTAATTTGATCATCCGTAATAAACGGAGGCAAATTTGCCACTACAACTCTTGTTGAAGGGGTAGAGAGAGGTGAAATTGACACCAACACATCCCTTACAAATATTCCGCTAGCAATTAGCCTACCGACCAAATTAGCCCTTTTCATGAACACAACCATAGCTTTGTTCATTCTAGAAGCAGAATGTATAAACTCAGCTCCTACCTGTTCACCGACCGCGAGCAGAACCTCCTCCACCTTAACTCCGTTCTCAGGAACACACCTGAATCCATGCTGTATCGACAGCGTCTCCTCCGCGCTAGGCTGAGAAGCCATTGCGCACACTACACCTTCCAACCCCCAGGAAAGTTACTCTGTCCTCTTCCACCCTAACTTTGAAAAAAAACTTTGGATACCGCTAAAAACAAATATTGCATTAACCCTCCACCATAGAAAATAACATGTAAATAAAGGAATCAAGAAAGTTAGTTAGGATAGAGCTTTCCACACCAAACACTCAAACTCCAAAAAACTCCCAGCATGCACCGAAAGAGAGAGAGAGAGAGAGAGAGAGAGAGAGAGAGAGAGAGAGAGAGAGAGAGAGAGAGAGATGGAGAGAGATGGAGGGAGATAGAGGGAGATAGAGGGAGATAGAGGGAGATGGAGAGAAATGGAGAGAGATGGAGAGAGATGGAGAGAGATGCAGAGAGATGGACAGAGATGCAGAGAGAGATGGAAAGAGATGGAGGGAGATAGAGGGAGATAGAGGGAGATAGAGGGAGATGGAGAGAGATGGAGAGAGATGCAGAGAGATGCAGAGAGATGCAGAGAGAGATGGAAAGAGATGGAGAGAGAGATGGAGAGAGAGATGGAGAGAGACTAAGTGAGAACAGCCTGGCCATAGAAACAATCTGCCCTCAGAGAGGTCCAGACAGAGCTGCATTTTCTCATACACTGAGAAATATACTATTTTCTTTCCCAAATTTGAAAAACAATGCACACATTTTGAAACCAAGACAGAAAAGGAGAAAATGCAGTATGTATCAGGAGAAAACCCCCTTTGTGCCATATTAGCTGCAAAATACACTACATTACCAAAAGTATGTGGACACCTGCTCATCAAACATCTCATTCCAACAGTATGTGGACACCTGCTCATGGAACATCTCATTCCAACAGTATGTGGACACCTGCTCATCGAACATCTCATTCCAACAGTATGTGGACACCTGCTCATCAAACTTCTCATTCCAACAGTATGTGGACACCTGCTCATCAAACATCTCATTCCAACAGTATGTGGACACCTGCTCATGGAACATCTCATTCCAACAGTATGTGGACACCTGCTCATCGAACATCTCATTCCAACAGTATGTGGACACCTGCTCATCGAACAGCTCATTCCAAAATCAATCATGGGCATTAATATGGAGTTGGTCCCCCCTTTGCTACTATAACAGCCTCCACTCTTCTGGGAAGGCTTTCCACTAAATGTTGGAACATTCAGCCACAAGAGCATTAGTGAGGTAGGGCACTGTTGTTGGGCGATTAGGCCTGGCTCGAAGTCGGCGTTCCAATTCATCCCACAGGTGTTCGATGGGGTTGAGATCAGGGCTCTGTGCAGGCCAGTCAATTCCTTTCACACCGATCTCAACAAACCATTTCGGTATGGGCCTCGCTTTGTGCACGGGGGCATTGTCATGCTGAAACAGGAAAGGGCCTTCCCCAAACTGTTGCCACAAAGTTGGAAGCACAGAATTGTCTAGAATGTCATTGTATGCTGTAGCGTTAAGATTTCCCTGAACCATGAAAAACAGCCCCAGAACATTATTCCTCCTTATTTTCCACCATAATTTGCAAATAAATTAAAATAAATAAATCCTACAATGTGATTTTCTGGATTTTTTTCCCCCTCATTTTGTCTGTCATAGTTGAAGTGTACCTATGATGAAAATTACAGGCCTCTCTCATCTTTTTAAGCGGGAGAACTTGCACAATTGGTGGCTGACTAAATACTTTTTTGCCCCACTGTATGTGGTAAGACGTTCCATGCCTTTTAATTGAATTTGAGTGAGAGAGAAACAGAGAGAGGAGATTGGAGAATGAGAGAGAGAGCGAGAGTGAGAGGGAGAGAGAGAAAGACGGAGACAGAGAGAGACACAAAGAGATGAGATTTGACAATTTGAGAGAGAGAGAGAGAGAGAGAGACAGAGAGAGGGACATTGAGAGACTGAGGCTGAGAGAGAGAGGCTGAGACTGAGAGAGAGAGAGAGAGAGAGAGAGAGACAGAGAGAGAGAGAAAGAGAGAGAGACATTGAGAGACTGAGACTGAGAGCGAGAGAGAGACAAAGCGAGAGAGAGAGAGAGAGAGACAGAGAGAGAGAGAGAGAGAGACATTGAGAGACTGAGACTGAGAGAGAGAGACATTGCGAGACTGAGACAGAGAGACAGGGAGAGCGAGAGACTGAGAGTGTTCTGCTTTAATTAAGTCTTTGATGCATACCCTGCTTCCCGCTCAGGGCCCTACAGTGCTAGGGTAAAAGCAGAAAGGGATGCAGCTAATTTTAGAGAGCTGTGTGTGAGTGTGTGAGAATGTGTGTATGTTTGCTTGTGTGCGTGCAAGCGTTTGTGAGAGTGTGCGTGCACCTGTTTGCGACAAGACGTGAAGGTTTGACACGGTTTGACTTCAGCATTCAACATTTGTCCAGAGGGGTATACTGCGATGCAAGCTATAACTACTCAGGGTTTTCTAGCTTCAGTTAACTTCACAGTCCAGCTCAGGTTTCATCCGTATTACGATGGTGGATATTGCTTGTCCACCTGACGCTAACTCTAGCAGGTTTGTTACTGCGTGTGCATGTTGCACATGGCTAGTCGAACGCCAAACTCTTCATTGAGACAATGCTGGAACATCAATCCATGGGAGAGTCAGTGCCACATTTTCATTTTTGCCAAAATCAAAATGAAAGGAAAGTTATCCTGCAAATTCAGCAGGCTAAGGTGTGAAATAGGCTTTTAGAAGTGCCATCTTTATTTTATTACTTGTTATCGTTAATGCCGTCTTTGGTGTGCTTTGGAGTGCTTTGGTGTGCTTTGGTGTACTTATCAATGCATGAGAACCCACTAAAATAATGTTATTAAGTCATGCACAAGTTTTACTGTGTGTGAAGTTTCAAATGCATTATGTCATTAGCCTAAATGTGTAATGTGACAGGTATTCTGGCTTCACTATTTTTTAACACACAATAAAAAACAAGAGGGAGGGAATCTGATTTCATTGGTCCTCAACCCGCGGGTCAGACGCTTCATTCAGATAAATGGAGTTAGCCCTGAGTTAGCCTGCCCCTGATCAGGTTAGTTCTGAAGGATTTGTTGCCAAGAGGTGAGACAGAGGTGAGAGGTGAGACATTTTCATGGTTATTCCGAGTTGAACTCAGAGTTGACCGAAGTTACTAGGCCTTTAAACCAAATGTTGCAATTGCGATTAGATCATAAAACTGGGAAAATAATGATTATTCTAATTCCATAGTTAGAAGATAATAAGCTACTTCATGTAGCTAACATATTCATGCTTCGCCTATTCCTCTCAGATTTAGAAGGTACGGTTGCACAAACTTCACTGGTATCAGGATGTATAGCTTGCTACTTTAGACAGCTAACTAGTGATTAGCATTAGCGGCTAACAAGACTTAGCCACAACTTGTTAAGAAAAGAAAACCTAGCTGTTTGCAGATGTAAGAAACACTAATAGTGTAATTATAGAACTCTTGTAGATTTATATTAACAATCAGAGTGGAAGCACCACGTGGTCGTTGTTGCATGTGCTGCATGGACCATGGAGACTAATTGCAAGTGTCTGGTGGCCGAGCAAAAAGAAATGCGCTCCTTGAGTGACAGGTGGCGGGGCTAGGTCTGTGTGGAAAACAGAATGGAGAGAGAGGGGAGAGAGACGACTCAAGTAGAGGAGTAAACTGTAGAAAAAGATGTCACGCACGGCGTATCACATTTAACAAACTAAACATTCAAATACAGTTATAGAAGGTAAAGTAAAAACTCAAACCGGTCCGTGCATCATACCGGTATATAGTAAAATACGGTACAACACCCAGCCCTAGATTGAATGCGCGACCCTCGGAGCCGGGGCTCGCTGCTTATGCCCATCCTCCATCCTCATCCACAAAGCCACAATTCTACTTGATGGTAATAGTGCTACCCGTTGCCCCTAGTGGCCGGTTTTGAAGGCATCCCCTGAAGTCCTGGGAACCTGGATGAACTTTGAATATCGCCTTGGATCTGGAGTGACCTGGCTGATTAGAGGAGTATTATACATTCATTTGTGGTTGCCCCGGGAAGTCGACACAGGTCAACCCCTACAGCCCTCTCCCCCATCCCTCCTCCCCCTTTGCAGTGTGTTGGTAGGCCCAGGGAGAACCCATCAACCCTGCTGACACAGAAGAGGAGACTGGTGTATTTATCCTGACCTGTTTGGTTCATTTAACCAAACAGGTCAGGAAAAATACATGTTTCCTCTTCTGTGTCAGCAGGGTTGATGGGTTCTCCCTGGGCCTACCAACACACTGCAAGGGGAGGAGGGAGGGAGGGGGAAGGATGAGTGAGAGGGCTGTAGGGGTTGTAGGGAAACCAGGGGTGAAAAGGCTGGGAGGAAAGGCAGGGTAGGGCAGGCAGACACACACACACACATAGAAACAAAAACATAAACACACACACATACACATACACAGTGGGATGATTGCTATCATCCAGAAGGTGAGGTCAGTACAGGTGCATCAAAGTTGGGACCGAGAGACTGAAAAACAGCTTCTATCTCAAGGCCATCAGACTGTTAAACAGCCATCACTATCATTGAGTGGCTGCTGCCAGCATACAGACTCAAATCTCTAGCCACTTTAATAAGTAATAATTGAATGTTTAAACTGTATCACTAGTCACAATGCCACTTTATATAATGTTTCATACCCTACATTACTCATCTCATATGTGAATACTGTACTCTATACCATCTACTGCATCTTGCCTATGCCGTTCGGCCATCACTCATTCATATATTTTTATGTACATATTCTTATTAATTACTTTACACTTCAGTGCATAAGGTAGTTGTTGTGAAATAGTTAGATTACTTGTTAGATATTACTGTCGGAACTAGAAGCACAAGCATTTCGCTACACTCGTATTTACATCTGCTACCCATGTGTATGTGAACAATAAAATCTGATTTGATTTGTTACTCACGCTGGTTACTCTCTCCAGAGAGCAGGTCACTGAGTTCACCCATAGCACATTCCCTTTTCTCCTCTCCCTCTCTTTCCCTCTCTCTTTCATTCTCTACCTCCTCTCTCTCTCTCCCCTTCTCTCCCTCTCTTTCCCTCTCTCTTTCATTCTCTATCTCCCCCTCTCTACCTCCTCTCTCTCTCTCCCCTTCTCTCCCTCTCTTTCCCTCTCTCTTTCATTCTCTATCTCCCCCTCTCTACCTCCTCTCTCTCTCTCTCTCCCATTTTCTCCGTCTTTCCCTCTCTCTTTCATTCTCTATCTCCCCCTCTCTACCTCCTCTCTCTCTCCCCTTCTCTCCCTCTCCTTCCCTCTCTCTTTCATTCTCTATCTCCCCCTCTCTACCTCCCCTCTCTCTTTCATTCTCTACCTCCTCTCTCTCTCTCCCCTTGTCTCCCTCTCTTTCCCTCTCTCTTTCATTCTCTATCTCCCCCTCTCTACCTCCTCTCTCTCTCTCCCCTTCTCTCCCTCTCTTTCCCTCTCTCTTTCATTCTCTATCTCCCCCTCTCTACCTCCTCTCTCTCTCTCTCTCTCCCATTCTCTCCCTCTCTTTCCCTCTCTCTTTCATTCTCTATCTCCCCCTCTCTACCTCCTCTCTCTCTCTCCCCCCTTCTCGCCCTCTCTTTCCCTCTCTCTTTCTCCCCCTCTCTACCTCCCCTCTCTCCCCCTCTCTACCTCCTCTCTCTCCCCCTCTCTCTCTCTCTCTCCCTCTACCCCTCTCTCTCTCTCTCTCTCTCTCTCTCTCTCTCTCTCTCCCTCTCTCCCCCTCTCTTTCTCTCTAGTAGGGTTGATGTTGTGGTTTTCTAGGGAGAAGATGTAAATTTCCCTGGAAATCAAATCAGGAAGGGTGAGAGGTCAGGGGTTAGAGCTCTAGGGTCAGGGTTTAACGGTTAGTGATTTATTATTCATTATTAATGTGAACTTTACTTTAAGGGTGAAGCCTTCAGTACAGCTAGCTTAAAATGTCCCTGCCTGCCTGCTGAAGATGTCAGTAGTGTGTGGGTGGGAACATTCCCACCACAAAACAAATTCTGTCAGCAAGGACATCACGAGGGAGGGAGGGAGGGATGAGCCTGTCTGTCCCAGTAGTCTGATGGTCTAACATGAAGACATCCTCATTAGGGAATAAGGGACTCAGTCTGTTTTTCCCTCTGGACCCCAGCTTACACTTTCTACCATCTGCAGGGAACACACACACATGAACACACACATACACACACTTATATGGATACACATTGCGCACACACACACATATACACATCATCTCATTTGTACATACTGTACTCGATACCATCTACTGTATCTTGCCTATGCTGCTCTGTACCATCACTCATTCATATATCCTTATGTACATATTCTTTATCCCCTTACACTGTGTACAAGACAGTAGTTTTGGAATTGTTAGTTAGATTACTTGTTATTACTGCATTGTCGGAACTAGAAGCACAAGCATTTCGCTACACTCGCATTAACATCTGCTAACCATGTGTATGTGACAAATAAAATTAGATTTGATTTGATTTGATACACACACACAGGTACACACAAAGTATACACTGAGTGAACAAAACATTAAGGACACCTGCTCTTTCCATGACATAGACTGACCAGGTGAAAGCTATGATCCCTTATTGATGTCACTTGTTAAATCCACTTCAATCAGTAGGAGACAGGTTAAAGAAGGATTTAATAACCTCTTGGTGCAAGGGGGCAGTATTTTAATTTGTGGAAAAAAAACGTTCCCGTTTTAAACGGGATATTTTGTCAGGAAAAGATGCTAGAATATGCATATAATTGACAGCTTTGGATAGAAAACACTCTAACGTTTCCAAAACTGTAAAGATATTGTCTATGAGTATAACAGAATTGATGTTGCAGGCGAAAGCCTGAGAAAAATCCAATCCGGAAGTGCCCCAGTTTTTGAAAGCGCTGCGTTCCAATGACTCCCTATATGGCTGTGAATGTACCATCAACGAGCTTACGCTTTCTACGTATTCCCCAACGTGTCTACAGAATTGTGACGTAGTTTTACGCATTTCTGTTGAAGAATAGCCATAGGCGGCCACATTGCATAAGTGGTCACATGGTGGCTCCGAGAGAGATTCTTGTGTAAAATACAGAGGTAGCCATTACTCCAATCGGTCCTAGTGAAAAACGAATTGTCCCGACGGATATATTATCGAATAGATATTAGAAAAAAAACTTGAGGATGGATTCTAAATAACGTTTGCCATGTTTCTGTTGATATTATGGAGCTAATTTGGAATATTTTTCGGCGTTGTGGTGACCGCAATTTCCGGGCGATTTCTCAGCCAAACGTGAAGAACAAACGGAGACGTTTCACCTACAAAAATAATATTTTGGGAAAAAATGAACTCTGGCTATCTAACTGGGAGTCTCGTGAGTGAAAACATCCGAAGTTCATCAAAGGTAAACGATTTAATATGATTGCTTTTCTGATTTCCGTGACAAGGTTGCCTGCTGCTAGCAAGGCATAATGCTATGCTATCGATAAACTTACACAAATGCTTGTCTAGCGTTGGCTGTAAAGCATATTTTGAAAATCTGAGATGACAGGGTGATTAACAAAAGGCTAAGCTGTGTCTCAATATATTTCATTTGTGATTTTCATGAATAGGAATATTTTCTAGGGATATTTATGTCCGTTGCGTTATGCTAATTAGTTTCAGGCGAATTACGCTCCCACATGCGGGTTTGGGAGTCAATCGAGACATGGATTGTATATGTGTGCCATTCAGAGGGTGAATGGGCAAGACAAAGCATTTCAGTACCTTTGAATGGGTACGGTAGTAGGTGCCAGGCACACCGGTTCGAGTGTGTCAAGAACTGCAACGCTGCTGGGTTTTTCACGTTCAACAGTTTCCCGTGTGTATAAAGAAGGGTCCACCACCCAAAGGACATCCAGGCAACTTGACACAACATGGGCCATCATCACTGTGGAACCCTTTTGACACCTTGTAGAGTCCATGCCCCTATGAATTGAGGCTGTTCTGAAGGCAAAAGGGGGTGCAACTCAATATTAGGAAGGTGTTCCTAATGTTTTGTACACTCAGTGTATGTTAGTTCAAACGAAGTGTTAGAGAAATGTGTTGAGTTATTGAAGTGGCAGCATCACAGCAGATAAACCTCTGTGACTGGAGCTATTCTGACTTCACACTTTGAGAGACCTACAACTCTCTCTCTCTCTCACTCTCACTTTCACTCTCACTCTCACTCACTCTGACACACAGCGTTTAGCATTGTGCTAAAACTTTTCAGCTACCCAAACATTCAGGAAGCACTTTCCTTTGATTGCTTTATTTGCCTTGTTAAAACTAATCTCCTACAATAATATTTCTTATGGGAATCTATCATAAATATGCAAATATAATGACAAGGACTTTGCTGTGAGACAACTACAAAAGACGATTTTGCCATGTTTAATACCTTTTTCAAGACATTTAGTTATTTCTTATGGAGGCACACAGGTGCTTATCTGAGGTGTTTTAATGTGTTGCAGCAGGAGTGTTGCTCAATGTATGGCTTTAAAACACGCCCACACACTATCTCACACACACACATTTGAACGTGCCTTTGAAGTGTGTGTGAGTGTTGTGAAGCGCCTTTGTGTTTAGTAGAGACAGTCTTTGTATCTTCACTGGAATTATATTTCTCACTTTTGCTGTTTTTCTATCTGGTGAATATGTCTGTTTATACCCCTCTACACCCACCCGTTTATACCCCTCTATACCCATCTGTTTATACCCCTCTACACCCACCTGTTTATACCCCTCCATACCCACCTGTTTATACCCCTCTACACCCACCCGTTTATACCCCTCTACACCCACCTGTTTATACCCCTCTATACCCACCTGTTTATACCCCTCTACACCCACCTGTTTATACCCCTCTGCACCCACACGTTTATACCCCTTTACACCCACCCGTTTATACCCCTCTATACCCACCTGTTTATACCCCTCTACACCCACCCGTTTATACCCCTCTACACCCACCTGTTTAAACCCCTCTATACCCACCTGTTTATACCCCTCTACACCCACCTGTTTATACCCCTCTACACCCACACGTTTATACCCCTTTACACCCACCCGTTTATACCCCTCTATACCCACCTGTTTATACCCCTCTACACCCACCCGTTTATACCCCTCTACACCCACCCGTTTATACCCCTCTACACCCACCTGTTTATACCCCTCTACACCCACCCGTTTATACTCCTCTACACCCACCCGTTTATACCCCTCTACACCCACCCGTTTATACCCCTCTACACCCACCCGTTTATACCCCTCTACACCCACCTGTTTATATCCCTCTACACCCACACGTTTATACCCCTCTACACCCACCCATTTATACCCCTCTATACCCTTTTTTTTCCTACTGTGTTATTGACTTGTTTATTGTTTACTCCATGTGTAACTCTGTGTTGTCTGTTCACACTGCTATGCTTTATTTTGGCCAGGTCGCAGTTGTAAATGAGAACTTGTTCTCAACTAGCCTACCTGGTTAAATAAAGGTGGAATAAAACAAATTTAAAAAACACCTCTCTTTTTCACTCTCTTAACCTTCCTTTGTCTGTTTCACCCCTCCTTCCCCTCTCTCTCTCTCTCTCTCTTCTTTCTGTCCCCTTCCTCCCCCTCTATTCCACTTTCTACTCTCTCTCTCTGTCTCTCTCTTTCTCTCTCTCTCAATCCTATCCACTGTATCCCCCAGCTCTCTGTATCTTTCTCGCTCTCTCTGTCTCTCCTTTCCCCTACCTCCCCTCCACTTCTCTCTCCTTCCTCTCTTTCTCTCTCTCTGTCTCTCTCTTTCTCTCTCTCTCAATCCTATCCACTGCATCCCCCAGCTCTCTGTATCTTTCTCGCTCTCTCTGTCTCTCCTATCCCCTACCTCCCCTCCACTTCTCTCTCCTTCCTCTCTCTCTCTCTCTCTCTCTCTCTCTCTCTCTCTCTGTCTCTCTCTCTCTCTGTCTCTCTCTCTCTCTGTCTCTCTCTGTCTCTCTCTCTCCTATCCCCTGCACCCCCCACCTCTCTGTCCTTCCTCTAAGTATATCTGCCTGTCTAACTGTCTGTCTGCCTCTCCCTCTAAGTATATCTGCCTGTCTAACTGTCTGTCTGCCTCTCCCTCTAAGTATATCTGCCTGTCTCTCTACCTGGTATGTCTGTCTCTCTCTCGCTCTCTGTCTCTGTCTCTCTGACTGTCTCTGTGTCTGTCTGTCTGTCTGTCTGTCTGTCTCTCTCTCTCTCTCTCTCTCTCTCTTTCCCCTGTACCCCCCACCTCTCTGTCCTTCCTTTCTCTCTCTCTCTCTCTCTCTCTCTCTCTCTCTCTCTCTCTCTCTCTGTCTCTCTCTATGTCCTTCCTCTCTCTCTGTCTCTCTCTCTCTGTCCTTGCTCTCTCTCTCCCTCTCTCTCTCTTTCTCTCTCTCTCTCTCTCTCTCTCTCTCTCTCTCTCTCTCTCTCTCTCTCTCTTTCCCCTGCACCCCCCACCCCTCTTTCCTTCCTCTCTGTCTCTCTCTCTCTCTCTCAATTCAATTCAATTCAATTCAAGGGCTTTATTGGCATGGGAAACGTGTTAACACTGTCTTCTCTTGAGAGCCATGTCTGCCTACGGCGGCCTTTCTCAATAGCAAGGCTATGCTCACTGAGTCTGTACATAGTCAAAGCTTTCCTTAAGTTTAGGTCAGTCAGAGTGATCAGGTATTCTGCCGCTGTGTACTCTCTGTGTAGGGCCAAATAGCATTCTAGTTTGCTCTGTTTTTTTGTTAATTCTTTCCAATGTGTCAAGTAATTATCTTTTTGTTTTCTCATGATTTGGTTGGGTCTAATTGTGCTGCTGTCCTGGGGCTCTGTAGGGTGTGTTTGTGTTTGCGAACAGAGCCCCAGGACCAGCTTGCTTAGGGGACTCTTCTCCAGGTTCATTTCTCTGTAGGTGATGGCTTTGTTATGGAAGGTTTGGGAATCACTTCCTTTTAGGTGGTTATAGAATTTAACGGCTCTTTTCTGGATTTTGATAATTAGTGGGTATCGGCCTAATTCTGCTCTGCATGCATTATTTGGTGTTCAACGTTGTACACAGAGGATATTTTTGCAGAATTCTGCGTGCAGAGTCTCAATTTGGTGTTTGTCCCATTTTGTGAAGTCTTGGTTGGTGAGCGGACCCCAGACCTCACAACCATAAAGGGCAATTGGCTCTATGACTGATTCAAGTATTTTTAGCCAAATCCTCTCTCTCTCTCTCTTTCCCCTGCACCCCCCACCTCTCTGTCCTTCCTCTCGCTCTCTCTCTCTCTCCCTCTCTCTCTCTCTCTCTCTCCTGCACCCCCCTCCTCTCTGTCCTTCCTCTCCCTCTCTCTCTCCCTCTCTCTCTCCATCTCTCTCTCTCTCTCTCTCTCCCTCTCTCTCTCTCTCTCTCTCTCTCTCTCCTGCACCCCCCACCTCTCTGTCCTTCCTCTCCCTCTCTCTCTCCCTCTCTCTCTCTCTCTCTCTCTCTCTCTTTCCCCTGCACCCCCCACCTCTCTGTCCTTCCTCTCTCTCTCTCTTCCTCTCTCTCTCTCTCTTTCCCCTGCACCCCCACCTCTCTGTCCTTCCTGTCTCTCTCTCTCTCTCTCCCTCTCTCTCTCTCTCTCTCTCTCTTTCCCCTGCACCCCCCACCTCTCTGTCCTTCCCCTCTCTCTCTCTCTCTCTCTCTCTCTCTCTCTCTCTCTCTCTCTCTTTCCCCTGCACCCCCACCTCTCTGTCCTTCCTCTCTCTCTCTCTCTCTCTCTCTCTCTTTCCCCTGCACCCCCCACCTCTCTGTCCTTCCTCTCTCTCTCTCTCTCTCTCTCTTTCCCCTGCACCCCCCACCTCTCTGTCCTTCCCCTCTCTCTCTCTCTCTCTCTCTCTTTCCCCTGCACTCCCCACCTCTCTGTCCTTCCTCTCTCTCTCTCTCTCTCTCTTTCCCCTGCACCCCCCACCTCTCTGTCCTTCCTCTCTCTCTCTCTCTCTCTCTCTCTCTCTCTCTTTCCCCTGCACCCCCACCTCTCTCTCTCTCTCTCTTTCTTTCCCCTGCACCCCCACCTCTCTCTCTCTTTCCCCTGCACCCCCCACCTCTCTCTCTCTCTCTCTCTCTCTCCCCACCTCTCTGTCCTTCCTCTCTCTCTCTGTCTCTCCTACCCCCTGCCTCCCCCTACTCCCCCCTCCTTTCTCTCTGTTTCTCTTACCATTCTCTCTATCCCCTGCGTCCTTCCCTACTCAAATCATATTGTATTGGTCACATACACATATTTAGCAGATGTTATTGCAGGTGTAGTGAAATGTTTGTATTCCTAGCAGTGCAGCAGTATCTAACAATTCACAACAATACACACAAATTTAAAAGTAAAAAAAACGGAATTAAGACATACATACAGTATATCACAAAAGTGAGTACACCCCTCACATTTTTGTAAATATTTGAGTATATCTTTTCCTGTGACAACACTAAAGAAATGACACTTTGCTACAATATAAAGTAGTGATTGTACAGCTTGTATAACAGTGTAAATTTGCTGTCCCCTCAAAATAACTCAACACACAGTCTTCTTGTCTAAACTGCTGGCAACAAAAGTGAGTACACCCCTAAGTGAAAATGTCCTAATTGGGCCCAAAGTGTCAATATTTTGTGTGGCCACTATCATTTTCCAGCACTGCCTTAACCCTCTTGGGCATGGAGTTCACCAGAGCTTCACAGGTTGCCACTGGAGTCCTCTTCCACCCCTCCATTACGACATCACGGAGCTGGTGGATGTTAATGACTTTGCACTCCTCCATCTTCCATTTGAGGATGCCCCACAGATGCTCAATAGGGTTTAGGTCTGGAGACATGCTTGGCCAGTCCATCACCTTTACCATCAGCTTCTTTAGCAAGGCATGCTTGCAGCCCCAGACCATGACACTCCCACCACCATGCTTGACTGTAGGCAAGACACACTTGTCTTTGTACTCCTCACCTGGTTTCCGCCACACACGCTTGACACCATCTGAACCAAATAAGTTAATCTTGGTCTCATCAGACCACAGGACATGGTTCCAGTAATCCATGTCCTTAGTCTGCTTGTCTTCAGCAAACAGTTTGCGGGCTTTCTTGTGCATCATCTTTAGAAGAGGCTTCCTTCTGGGACGACAGCCATGCAGACCAATTTGATGCAGTGTACGGTGTATGGTCTGAGCATTGACAGGCTGACCCCCCACCCCTTCAACCTCTGCAGCAATGCTGGCAGCACTCATACGTCTATTTCCCAAAGACAACCTCTGGATATGACGCTGAGCACGTGCACTCAACTTCTTTGGGCGACCATGGCGAGGCCTGTTCTGAGTGGAACCTGTCCAGTTAAACCGCTGTATGGTCTTGGCCACCGTGCTGCAGCTCAGTTTCAGGGTCTTGGCAATCTTCTTATAGCCCAGGCCATCTTCATGTAGAGCAACAATTCTTTTTTTCAGATCCTCAGAGAGTTTTTTGCCATGAGGTGCCATGTTGATGACACCAAATTTAACACACCTGCTCCCCATTCACACCTGAGACCTTGTAACACTAACGAGTCATGCACCGGGGAGGGAAAATGGCTAATTGGGCCCAAGTTGGACATTTTCACTTAGGGCTGTACTCACTTTTGTTGCCAGCGGTTTAGACATGAAGACTGAGTCCCTGTGTGTTGAGTTATTTTGAGGGGACAGCAAATTTACACTGTGATATAAGCTGTACACTCACTACTTTACATTGTAGCAAAGTGTCATTTCTTCAGTGTTGTTACATGAAAAGATATACTCAAATATATATAACCCCCAAGTTCTGTGGTAGTTGATATGTCCTACTCTACTGTGATAGAGCCTACCATGTCATCAGACTTAACTTTCATTATGTACCAAGTCAGCTCTCATTAGACTCTGTGTGTGTGTGTGTGTGTGTGTGTGTGTGTGTGTGTCCACCAAGGTCATCTACCAGTGTCTGTGTTTACAGGATTCCTGGTCTAGTCTTAGATTACCTGTCTCTGTCAATATCAGGTCAGCCATAGCCTTGTCGCGAACCAGGCTCACGCGTGACTTTAGCGGTATGACAACGTGAGACTAGGTCAGCCATGTTATAGGTCTAGCAGGACTTGTTGCAGAATGTAAACCAGAGAATGTAAACCCTTCCAGGCTTCTCACTTCCTGGCTATCTGGGTATATTTCAGGATTCACCTAGTCCTTGTTCCGATTCTCCTCTCTTCTACAAAAATGTGCACTTGCATTCTCCCTGTCATGGATTTCAAAGGATTGCTGGAGGGAGTCTCCACCATCCATGGCAGGGAGTGTAGAAGTGCACACTTTGAGAGAAGGGTGGAGAATCAGGATGTAGCACTAGAGTAGAGTGACTGCCTGCACCCAACAGTCGCTGTCCATTCTCCTGTGGTGCTTAACTTCAGAATTCCGATTCCATCGCTGTCTTCTTCCGTGGGTCTGGATATCAGATCTCCCCTATTAGCTTGATTGATTGATTGAGCCTTTTACTCCTGTGGCAAGTTCACCACGTCTTACCTCAGTCCAGACATGCATGTTAACATTCTGCCTTTTTCATTTCCCCTGACAGAGCACGATAAGCACCGTCTATGCAAGAGCACAGAGTACATGAACCTTCACTTTAAAGTCAAGTGGTTCCACAACGAGTACGTCCGCGAACTGGCTGCCTTCAAAGACACACCCCCTGAGTATTCTCTGTAAGTAGTGTACTGCACGCGCACACACACACACACACACACGCACAAAGATTATGCCCCCAAAACATGCTACCTCTCACCATTACCAATAACAGGGGAGGCAAGCATTTTTCGGGAGGTATGATATTTATCCATCCAACTTTTTCACTCATCATGATTCACAATTCCTTCATAATTATCCGTAATCATGGTACATTCTTTAAAAAAAGTTTTTAAAATGGTTCTTCGGGCTATCTCCATTGGAGAACCCTTTTTTCCTCCAGAACCCTTTTGTAGCTGGAACCAAATGCATTTTATTAGGATCCCCATTAGCCGATGCCAATGGCGACAACTAGTCTTACTGGGGTCCGACACATTACTGGGGTCCGACACACTTTTGACTAAATGTAATACACTACAAGTGAAACTGTCAAATACTTATGACACCTTCAAATGGGGGGACCAGATACATAAAGTGTTTTCATTTCTAAACAGTTAAACAGATGTGTATGAAAATACCCTCAAATTAAAGGTGACATTCTGAACTGTGTGTGTGTGTGTGTGTGTGTGTGTGTGTGTGTGTGTGTGTGTGTGTGTGTGTGTGTGTGTGTGTGTGTGTGTGTGTGTGTGTGTGTGTGTGTGTGTGTGTGTGTGTGTGTGTGTGTGTCTGTGTGTGTGTCTGTGTGTGTGTGTGTGTGTGTGTGTGTGTGTCTGTGTGTGTGTCTGTGT
>NC_143027.1:79352500-79362500 GCF_057628025.1 Oncorhynchus mykiss
TATCATCATCACACACATCATTTAACACTGAAAACTTTCTCTCCCCTTTATGTGTCTGTCCTATTCTGTCCTGGCTGAAATTACACACTGACTTTGTTGTTACCTCAAATTACAGGCCTGCAAGATTGCGTGCCTGAGTGTTTCAGTGAAGGGAAATCAATGTTTGTGTGTGTGTGTGTGTGTGTGTGTGTGTGTGTGTGTGTGTGTGTGTGTGTGTGTGTGTGTGTGTGTGTGTGTGTGTGTGTGTGTGCATACTTGTGCGCTTGTGTGTTCAGTGCTCTGTCTAGTAAATGAATAACCAACAGGTAAATTAATGTTTGTTTAAGGAGCAGAAATTTCAGGGAGATATCTCCTCTCTCCACTATTTCCTTTTTATCTAGCTGTACTTGCCTGGCCTCTCATTGGCCACAGCCCACCCTTAGCGGAGTTGACAACAACCCAATGTATCTGGTTTTCAGCTAATTCAACCTAGCTTCCTTTTCCGCTGAAAACCGGATGTGGAAACTCGGCTCAGGCGTTTTCTTTTACACCTGCTACGTTCAGTTAGCCTCAACCTGGAGACAAGCAATGTTTTCTGACTTCTCATTGGCCACAGCCTGGAGACAACAATGTTTTCTGGCTTCTCATTGGCCACAGCCTGGAGTCATCAATGTTTTCTGGCATCTCATTGGCCACAGCCTAGAGACAAACAATGTTATTGTACAACGTTTGACCTTGACTGAACCTTACGGTTAACAATATTGTAGCAGAAATGATTTATTTTTACGTTGTCCATAAGAAACGACTATATAACATGCATGGTATTCATGGAATCTGTAATGATCCATGTAATAATATCAATATTCACTCTGCATGCAATCTACATTCTCCATCAGACCATCCGAATATAAACAGAGGGGAGTGGAGGTCTGTGTGGATGAATTGATGAAAGGAGGACTGAGAAAAAGATAAGAGACAAGAGGGGAGGACAAAGACTATGTGGGATGAGGAAAGAGGTAAAGGGAGAGGGGGGAGGAGGAGGAGGGGAGGAAGGGAGGAGGGAGGGAAGGCGTGTCTAGTGCCATCAGTGAAGAGAAAGATGGGAGAAAAAGAAAGGAATGAAAAGATTTAAGTGAAAATCAATAGGAGAAGGCAAGAAAGCAGAGGAACGGGAAGAAGATAATAAGAATAGGATTAATTCTAAGAGGGATGGAGAGGAGGAGAGAGGAGGAGAGAGGAGGAGAGGAAGAGAGAAGGGAGGAGGAGAGAGGAGGAGAGAGGAGAAGAGAGGAGAAGAGAGGAGGAAAGAGAAATGGGTTGGACGTCTTGGCAGTAGAAAACAGCCGTATTAGTGAGTATGGTTTTGCCTTGACGTGTGCGTGCATGTGCGTGTGTGTTTGTGCGTGAACTCTTGTGGCACACAGCACACACCACAGCCTTGTCCAGCAACTGAGGTGTAATGGTATTGAAATTAATATTGTTCTGTTGGACCTCAAACAAGCAATACTGCAGTCAGTCTGCACAAGGCCTTAGAAAATAAACACAAACACACTCACTGCACAGCACACTGTGCAATACACATTACACACACCGACACACACAGACACACACACACACTGGGCGGCTCAGAGGGGGCCTGGCTGGACGGCACTTATTCCATCTGTGATTCTTCAAAGAGTTGGTCTGTTATTGATTTAGTGTCAAGGTTAGCAGCTCATTCAGACACACTGCATTCAGACGCAGCTGGGTGGAGAGAGAGGGGCAGGGAGGCAGGGAGGCAGTGAGGCAGGGAGGCAGGGAGGGAGGGAGGGAGGGAGGCAGGGAGGCAGTGAGGGAGGGAAGGAGGCAGTGAGGGAAGGAGGGAGGATGGAGCAGGGGAGAAGGAAAGACTCCAACCTTGAGTTGGAATGCTCCTCAGTGAGACAAAAGGCAGAGAATTCGTAGACAGGGCCAACAGAGCAGAGCTCAGTGTTTTGCGATGTAGTTTTTCATTACAAAGGAAACGGCTCCCAACGTATCATTCCTTCCGCTGCCGCGGGGGCAGTGTTGTCGCTTGGTTCCTTGATTCCTTAGGGCTCCCGAGTGGTGCAGCGGTCTATGGCACTGCATCGCAGTGCAAGAGTGGTCACTTCAGTCCCTGGTTTGAATCCAGGCTATACCACTTCCGGCCGTGATTGGGAGTCCCATAGGGTGGCGCACAGTTGGCCCAGCGTCGTCCAGATTTGGCCGGGGTAGACCGTCATTGTAAATAAGAATTTGTGCTTAACTGACTAGCCTAGTTAAATAAAGGTTACATTTAAAAATAAAACAAATCTGCTATATAGACTATTCATCAAAGTAGCCTATTTTGCATTGATAACCAAATATAATCTCAGCGATTGTTCAAACAATAAACCAAACAACATTGTATTCTTATAGAATCCCCCCCAAAATATATTTTGTTTAGAAGTGATAACGTTATTCTAAGTTAAAACAGATAGTCATGTGTTTTTTCTTTTCTCCGTGACAAAAAATGATTAGATTCGATTTTTCGCTGATATGGGAGTGAATTGAAGCAGCATATCAGATTAGGATAATGTTGTAGGTTACACGGGCAAGTATAAGAATATTTGCTAGGGCATATTATTTCATTATAAATCTGATTATTTCACATGGAGATGTGGGACGCTAGCTAGCTTGCAGTGTTTAGCCAACTTGCTAGCAAGGGAAGACAAGAGACTCTTCTTTCGCTTTCACCACAAATGAGAAGAAAACAAGAAAACCCAACAACCCACCCCAAAAGGTATTTTATTTAGAAGTAATGACTAGTGATTACAGGTTATTGTGAAATGGTAGAACCTGCTGTACTAGCTAGCCATGTGACTTTATATCCTCTGTGACCAAAACATGATGTTCTATTTTAGCTGATATGGGAATGAATGAATACACAAGCAGGATATCAAACTGGGACAATATTTTATGTTTCACCGGCAAGTATAAGGATGTTTGCCAGGGCATATTTTTTTTATTATGAATCTGATTATTTCACATGGAGATGTGAGAAGCTATAAAGGTTAGATAGCTTGCTATGTTTTTAGCAAGGCTAGAGCCAGCAGACAAGGCTGGCAGCTAACTACTAGCAGGCTACTACTAGCAAGGGAATGCGACTCTTCCTTGTTGTTTACTAAATGAAAAGACAACAATTCAAACTGTAGCTATTGCCCCCTTGTGAATGGGAGTGGGACAGGCGAGGATACCATGTTACCAAGTGGTGTTCGCTACTCCACGCACGTACAGAGTGGAGCTTGTAGTAACCTAAACAGACAAACCAACATACAAACGTGCACAGACACACAGACACACACGTAGGAAAGAAGAGTGTGTTTAAACCCTCTGCTGCAAGACCGCAGAGCGTTCTGTTAGCTGAGGTAGAAACCAGTTTTCTCTGGAACCTGATTTCAACCTAGAGAACCGTTAACACATACATACACTCACACACACACACACACACACACACACACATTCGTCTATCTTTGTCTTGCTGGGTCGTCGACGCCTCTCTGAGGATCGATACGAGCGATTCTGGAAAAATATGCTGTCACCATGGTAACCAGGCCTCCGATCCACAGCAGGATCCTCCAGAGAGAAACACCCCCACACATGGCTTAAACACACCAGCTGTGTGTGTGTGTGTGTGTGTGTGTGTGTGTGTGTGTGTGTGTGTGTGTGTATGTGTGTGTGTGTGTGTGTGTGTGTGTGTGTGTGTGTGTGTGTGTGTGTGTGTGTGTGTGTGTGTGTGTGTCTCCCTGGCGTTGTTCCAAGTTTCAAGGCTGCCATGCTCCAGTGGTCTGACGGACGCCAGCGATCAGAAACACAAACGCAGGTGACAGATCAGCTGCTAAAAATACACTCCTCTCACACTTTCTCATCTCCACCTCTTTTTTTCTTCTCCTTTCATCATCACTCTCGCTGTCCTATCTCCATCTCTATCTAATGCTCCTCTACCACCTTCCTTATCTGCTCCTCTACCACCTTCCTTATCTCCTGCTCAATCCACCTCCCCTATATCCTCCTCCACCACCTCCCTTTTCTAATCCTCTACCACCTTCCTTATCTCCTGCTCAATCCACCTCCCCTATATCCTCCTCCACCACCTCCCTTTTCTAATCCTCTACCACCTTCCTTATCTCCTGCTCAATCCACCTCCCCTGTATCCTCCTCCACCACCTCCCTTTTCTAACCCTCTACCACCTTCCTTATCTGCGCCTCTACCACCTTCCTTATCTCCTCCTCTACCACCTTCCTTATTTACTCCTCTACCACCTTCCTTATCTCCTCCTCTACCACCTCCCTTATCTCCTCCTCTTCCACCTTCCTTATTTGCTCCTCTACTACCTCCCCTATATCCTCTTCTACCACCTTCCATATCTGCTCCTTTACCACCTCTGATATATTCTCCTCTACCACCTTCCTTATCTCCTCCTCTACCACCTTCCTTATCTCCTCCTCTTCCATCTTCCTTATTTACTCCTCTACTACCTCCCCTATATCCTCTTCTACCACCTTCCATATCTGCTCCTTTACCACCTCTGATATATTCTCCTCTACCACCTTCCTTATCTCCTCCTCTACCACCTTCCTTATCTCCTCCTCTTCCACCTTCCATATCTGCTCCTTTACCACCTCTGATATATTCTCCTCTACCACCTTCCTTATCTCCTCCTCTACTACCTTCCTTATTTACTCCTCTACTACCTTCCTTATCTCCTCCTCTACCACCTTCCTTATTTGCTCCTCTACTACCTCCCCTATATCCTCTTCTACCACCTTCCATATCTGCTCCTTTACCACGTCCGATATATTCTCCTCTACCACCTTCCTTATCTCCTCCTCTTCCACCTTCCATATCTGCTCCTTTACCACCTCTGATATATTCTCCTCTACCACCTTCCTTATCTCCTCCTCCACCTTCCATATCTGCTCCTTTACCACCTCTGATATATTCTCCTCTACCCTCTTCCTTATCTCCTCCTCTACCACCTTCCTTATCTCCTCCTCTTCCACCTTCCATATCTGCTCCTTTACCACCTCTGATATATTCTCCTCTACCACCTTCCTTATCTCCTCCTCTACCACCTTCCTTATCTCCTCCTCTTCCACCTTCCATATCTGCTCCTTTACCACCTCTGATATATTCTCCTCTACCACCTTCCTTATCTCCTCCTCTTCCACCTTCCATATCTGCTCCTTTACCACCTCTGATATATTCTCCTCTACCACCTTCCTTATCTCCTCCTCTACCACCTTCCTTATCTCCTCCACTTCAATCTTCCTTATTTGCTCCTCTACTACCTCCCCTATATCCTCTTCTACCACCTTCCATATCTGCTCCTTTACCACCTCTGATATATTCTCCTCTACCACCTTCCTTATCTCCTCCTCTACCACCTTCCTTATCTCCTCCTCTACCACCTCCCTTATCTCCTCCTCTTCCATCTTCCTCATTTACTCCTCTACTACCTCCCCTATATCCTCTTCTACTACCTTCCATATCTGCTCCTTTACCACCTCTGATATATTCTCCTCTACCACCTTCCTTATCTCCTCCTCTACCACCTTCCTTATCTCCTCCTCTTCCATCTTCCTTATTTACTCCTCTACTACCTCCCCTATATCCTCTTCTACCACCTTCCATATCTGCTCCTTACCACCTCTGATATATTCTCCTCTACCATCTTCCTTATCTCCTCCTCTACCACCTTCCTTATCTCCTCCTCTTCCACCTTCCATATCTGCTCCTTTACCACCTCTGATATATTCTCCTCTACCACCTTCCTTATCTCCTCCTCTACCACCTTCCTTATCTCCTCCTCTACCACCTTCCTTATCTCCTCCTCTTCCACCTTCCATATCTGCTCCTTTACCACCTCTGATATATTCTCCTCTACCACCTTCCTTATCTCCTCCTCTACCACCTTCCTTATCTCCTCCTCTTCCATCTTCCTTATTTACTCCTCTACTACCTCCCCTATATCCTCTTCTACTACCTTCCATATCTGCTCCTTTACCACGTCCGATATATTCTCCTCTACCACCTTCCTTATCTCCCCCTCCTGCACTTCCCTTATATCCTACCCTACCACCTCCCTTATCTCCTCCTCCATCACCTCCCTTATATTCTCCTCTACCAACTTCCTTATCTCCTCCTCTACCACCTTACTTATCTGCTCCTCTACCACCTCTGATATATTCTCCTCTACCACCTTCCTTATCTCCTCCTCTACCACCTTCCTTATCTCCTCCTCCTCCATCTTCCTTATTTACTCCTCTACTACCTCCCCTATATCCTCTTCTACCACCTTCCATATCTGCTCCTTTACCACCTCTGATATATTCTCCTCTACCACCTTCCTTATCTCCTCCTCTACCACCTTCCTTATCTCCTCCTCTTCCACCTTCCTTATCTCCTCCTCTTCCACCTTCCATATCTGCTCCTTTACCACCTCTGATATATTCTCCTCTACCACCTTCCTTATCTCCTCCTCTACTACCTTCCTTATTTACTCCTCTACTACCTTCCTTATCTCCTCCTCTACCACCTTCCTTATTTGCTCCTCTACTACCTCCCCTATATCCTCTTCTACCACCTTCCATATCTGCTCCTTTACCACGTCCGATATATTCTCCTCTACCACCTTCCTTATCTCCTCCTCTTCCACCTTCCATATCTGCTCCTTTACCACCTCTGATATATTCTCCTCTACCACCTTCATTATCTCCTCCTCTTCCACCTTCCATATCTGCTCCTTTACCACCTCTGATATATTCTCCTCTACCACCTTCCTTATCTCCTCCTCTACCACCTTCCTTATCTCCTCCTCTTCCACCTTCCATATCTGCTCCTTTACCACCTCTGATATATTCTCCTCTACCACCTTCCTTATCTCCTCTTCCTCCACCTTCCATATCTGCTCCTTTACCAGCTCTGATATATTCTCCTCTACCACCTTCATTATCTCATCCTCTTCCACCTTCCATATCTGCTCCTTTACCACCTCTGATATATTCTCCTCTACCACCTTCCTTATCTCCTCCTCTTCCACCTTCCATATCTGCTCCTTTACCACCTCTGATATATTCTCCTCTAACACCTTCCTTATCTCCTCCTCTACCACCTTCCTTATCTCATCCTCTTCCACCTTCCATATCTGCTCCTTTACCACCTCTGATATATTCTCCTCTACCACCTTCCTTATCTCCTCCTCTTCCACCTTCCATATCTGCTCCTTTACCACCTCTGATATATTCTCCTCTACCACCTTCCTTATCTCCTCCTCTACCACCTTCCTTATCTCCTCCACTTCCATCTTCCTTATTTGCTCCTCTACTACCTCCCCTATATCCTCTTCTACCACCTTCCATATCTGCTCCTTTACCACCTCTGATATATTCTCCTCTACCACCTTCCTTATCTCCTCCTCTACCACCTTCCTTATCTCCTCCTCTACCACCTCCCTTATCTCCTCCTCTTCCATCTTCCTTATTTACTCCTCTACTACCTGCCCTATATCCTCTTCTACTACCTTCCATATCTGCTCCTTTACCACCTCTGATATATTCTCCTCTACCACCTTCCTTATCTCCTCCTCTACCACCTTCCTTATCTCCTCCTCTTCCATCTTCCTTATTTACTCCTCTACTACCTCCCCTATATCCTCTTCTACCACCTTCCATATCTGCTCCTTACCACCTCTGATATATTCTCCTCTACCATCTTCCTTATCTCCTCCTCTAACACCTTCCTTATCTCCTCCTCTTCCACCTTCCATATCTGCTCCTTTACCACCTCTGATATATTCTCCTCTACCACCTTCCTTATCTCCTCCTCTACCACCTTCCTTATCTCCTCCTCTTCCACCTTCCATATCTGCTCCTTTACCACCTCTGATATATTCTCCTCTACCACCTTCCTTATCTCCTCCTCTACCACCTTCCTTATCTCCTCCTCTACCACCTTCCTTATCTCCTCCTCTTCCACCTTCCATATCTGCTCCTTTACCACCTCTGATATATTCTCCTCTACCACCTTCCTTATCTCCTCCTCTTCCACCTTCCTTATCTCCTCCTCTTCCATCTTCCTTATTTACTCCTCTACTACCTCCCCTATATCCTCTTCTACTACCTTCCATATCTGCTCCTTTACCACGTCCGATATATTCTCCTCTACCACCTTCCTTATCTCCCCCTCCAGCACCTCCCTTATATCCTCCTCTACCACCTCCCTTATCTCCTCCTCCATCACCTCCCTTATATTCTCCTATACCACCTTCCTTATCTCCTCCTCTACCACCTTACTTATCTGCTCCTCTACCACCTCCCCTATATCCTCCCCTACCACCTCCCTTATCTCCTCTATCACCTCATTTATCTGCTCCCCTTATCTCATCTACCACCTTCCTTATCTGCTCCCCCACCACATCCCTTATTTCCTCTTCTACCACCTTCCTTATCTGCTCCCCCACCACATCCCTTATTTCCTCCTCTACCACCTCCCGTATCTCCTCTACCACGTCCCTTATCTCCTCTACCACCTCCCGTATCTCCTCTACCACGTCCCTTATCTCCTCTACCACCTCCCGTATCTCCTCTACCACGTCCCTTATCTCCTCTACCACCTCCCGTATCTCCTCTACCACGTCCCTTATCTCCTCTACCACCTCCCGTATCTCCTCTACCACGTCCCTTATCTCCTCTACCACCTCCCGTATCTCCTCTACCACGTCCCTTATCTCCTCTACCACCTCCCGTATCTCCTCTACCATGTCCCTTATCTCCTCTACCACCTCCCGTATCTCCTCTACCACGTCCCTTATCTCCTCTACCATCTCCCGTATCTCCTCTACCACGTCCCTTATCTCCTCTACCACCTCCCGTATCTCCTCTACCACGTCCCTTACCTCCTCTACCATCTCCCGTATCTCCTCTACCACGTCCCTTATCTCCTCTACCACCTCCCGTATCTCCTCTACCACGTACCTTATCTCCTCTACCATCTCCCGTATCTCCTCTACCACGTCCCTTATCTCCTCTACCACCTCCCTTAACTGTTCCTCTACCACATATTTATGATATATTCTCCTCTACCACCTTCCTTATCTCCTCCTCTACCACCTTCCTTATCTCCTCCTCTTCCATCTTCCTTATTTACTCCAATACCACCTCCCTTATGTCCTCCTCTACCACCTCCCTTATCTGCTCCTCTACCACCTTCCTTATCTCCTCCTCTACAACCTCCATTTCTCCTCCTCTAACCACTCCCTAATCTCCTCCTCTACCACCTTCCTTATCTGCTCCTCTACCACCTCCCTTATGTCCTCCTCTACCACCTCCCTTATCTCCTCTAATATGTTCCGTATCTCCTCCTCTACAACCTCCCTTTCTCCTCCTCTACAACCTCCCTTTCTCCTCCTCTACCACCTCCCTTTCTCCTCCTCTACCACCTCCCTTATCTCCTCTACCATGTTCCTTATCTCCTCCTCTATAACCTCCCTTATCTCCTCCTCTACCACCTTCCTTATCTACTCCTCTACCACAACCCTTATCTCCTCCTCTACCACCTCCCTTATATCCTCCTCTACCACCTCCCCTATATCCTCCTCTACCACCTTCCTTATCAAATCAAAATCAAATTGATTTATATAGCCCTTCGTACATCAGCTGATATCTCAAAGTGCTGTACAGAAACCCAGCCTAAAACCCCAAACAGCAAGCAATGCAGGTTATCTCTTCCTCTACCACCTTCCTTATATCCTCCTCTACCACCTTCATTATCTCCTCCTCTACCACCTCCTTTGTCTCCTTCTCTACCATCTCTCTTATCTGCTCCTCTAACACCTTCCTTATTTCCTCGTCTACAACCTCCCCTGTATCCTCCTTTACCCTCCTCCATTTTCTGCTATTCTATCCCTTCCCTTATGTCCTCCTCTACAATCTCCATTATCACTTCCTCTACCACCTACCTTATTTCCTCCTCTACCACCTC
>NC_143027.1:79367500-79510000 GCF_057628025.1 Oncorhynchus mykiss
CTTAGAGACAGTTCAGATGGACAACACAGCTTCAAACACACCAAGGTTCTGGAACCTGCCAGGTCTCCTCACTGTGCTCTCCATAGCGGGTCAGAGCGGTTTGAAATGTGGTTTTGCCAATACTGTACACATCATATTTCACCTGAGAGAGACAGAGACCTTGGTAGAGGAGAGAGGGGAGGTGTAGATAGAGGGGGTTGTGGTGGAGAGGTTAGGGTGAAGAGTGTGAGGAGGACACGGAACAGTGTGTGTGTGTGTGTGTGTGTGTGTGTGTGTGTGTGTGTGTGTGTGTGTGTGTGTGTGTGTGTGTGTGTGTGTGTGTGTGTGTAACACAGACACTTTGAGGTGAGGCTGACAGCCAGGAGCCCGTAAATAATGTGTGTGTGACGGGCTAACTCACAGCCTGACCACAAACACCCTGTTTCACACACACCTCTCTAAACACGTACACACACTCCTCTCCTCTACCTAACTCACCCTCTTACTCACCTTACCCCAAACACACACTATTACACACATCTCACAAAGACTATTTATCTGAAGTATGTTTTCCTGGAGAAAAGACGAGCAAGCTTTCCTTCTTCCGACTGTTCACTGTTATCATTTTATTAAAGCCTTTATCAACTCCTGCTGAAGAATAGAGATTCCTTTTCATATTTTTACGCGATTCAGAGAAGAGCAGGAGCAGAAAACACCACTTGCATTTATTACAATCCCTACTGATGCATCAGAGTCACACACACACACACACACTCACACATGCACCCACTCTTTTAACTCTCCCTACCAGCTCCAGAAGCACATTTATTAGTTTTATGGTCTCCAAATAAAACATGAATCAACCCTGTTTCCAGAGTGCTGTTTCTAATAACGTGAGAGTGACTGCTTCTGCCGACGTATGCACTGTAGAAGCTGCCCACTGAAGATTGTGTGTGTGTGTGTGTGTGTGTGTCATCGTCACTAGCTGTTTGTTGATTTAAGTGCTCCTCTCTCTGAGCAGGACTGAGGAGGACAGGGAGACTCTCACAACGTCCCTCATATATGAGATTACACCACACTTACAGACAAACACACCTCACACACACACACACCTCACAACATTAGACACCTCTGTAAGAATGAAAACCTATAACAACGAAGAGAATTTGATTTGCACATCAATCATATTGCACATCAATCACAAAATATCAAAAACAGTTGGCACAGACTTAACAATAAATGACCTTCCAACATACAACATTTAGGTATAAGAAATTGATTGATATAAATTGTATTTTCTATCACAAACACACACCTCACAACATCACACACACACACACACATTGACATTTGCCTGTAAAGGTCCTGCATATTTGTTCTACTGGACTGGGGAGATAATCCCCGTACCTGCCCCTCGGACAGCAACCACAAAGGAATCTCTCTCGATCTCACACACACACACACACACACACACACATATCTCCCCTCCCCCTCTATCGCTCACTTGCCTCTCTGTCCACCCTTCCCCAGCTGAAACAATCAGAAATGACTCTTATCCTCTCTCTCTCATCAACAACAACTCACAGTTTGACATGGTTTGACATCAGTACTCTATGTTTGTCGAGGGGGGGTAAAAACGTCACATTTTGACAGAAATGAATTGTTAAGGAAAAGGTTAAGGTTTGGGATAGGGTTCAAACAGAAACAACTCAACTGGGATTGAACATGTGAGCCTCAGAAGCGGAGCTTGCAGCTTCCACCCATCCACATCCACAACACCCTAGCAAGGCGCAAGCATACTTGATGGTAATAGCGCTCACCGTTGCCCCTAGTGGACGGTTTTTAAGTTATTTCCCAATGTCCTGGGGACGAACGTCGAATATCGAGTGACCTGACTTCTCTCATCCTCCTCTCCATCTCTCTCTCATCTCAGCTCATTCTGTAGATGGTTCTTCCTAGTTGGTCAATGACTGTCCAATCCTGTCTCTGTAAGTCAATGAGGTCCTGGTTTTCCAGCGTTGATTGACAGCCTGTCAGCCAATCAGTTATAATATGTTGTGTTGATCAGCCAGCTTTTGCCTGATAGAGACATTTACATAACATTTACATTGATCATTGAACAAGCAGAGACTGACTGCCCACCTTACTGTACATAGACAAACACACACAGACAGACAGTAACACACACACACACCAATTCACTGTTCTCCACCCTTTGTGAGGAAGGTCAGCCCATATAATATGAGTCCAATGACAAGCTGTTCTCTCCTTTCTCTCTCTCCTCTCTCTCTTCTCTCTCTTCTATTCTTTCTCTCCTCTCTCTCCTCCCTCTCTTCTCTATTTGTTCTCTATCTCCTCTCTCTTAACTGTTCTCTCTCTCCTCTCTCTTCTCTTATCTGTTCTCTCTCTCTTCTCTGTTCTCTCTCGCCTCTCTCATCTGTTATATCTCTCCTCTCTCTTATCTGTTATATCTCTCCTCTCTCTCTGTTCTCTCTCTCCTCTCTCTTCTCTTATCTGTTCTCTCTCTCTTCTCTCTGTTCTCTCTCCTCTCCTCTGTTCTCTCTCTCCTCTTATCTGTTCTCTCTCGCCTCTCTCTTATCTGTTATCTCATTCCCTCTCTCTCTCTCTCTCTCAATCCAGTCCTCATCTCACTGATGGCATCTCCTTTTAGGAGCACACACACAGACTCTCTCTCTCTCTCTCCCTCTCTCTCTGTGTGTGTGTGTGTGTGTGTGTGTGTGTGTGTGTGTGTGTGTGTGTGTGTGTGTGTGTGTGTGTGTGTGTGTGTGTGTGTGTGTGTGTGTGTGTGTGTGTGTGTGTGTGTGTGTGTGTGTGTGTGTGTGTGTGTGAGAGAGAGAGAGAGAGAGAGAGAGAGAGAGAGAGAGAGAGAGACTGCAGGTGTGATTCCTGCAGTCCAAGCAGGTCATGAATATTAGTAGCTTCAGAAAAGATCGATCACAGCGATGGAGCAGTAGGAAACTCCACTGCTACACACACACTTACATAAAACACACACATGTATTGTATCCATACCTCTCCTCTCCTGCTGGGAACATCCTGTAGCTAATAAGGACATCCAGCCTGACAACTGATACACACAATTAAAAAACACACTATCTATAGATATACACACACACTCCTACACATCTATCCAACCACAGGCAATCCAACTCTCTATGGATGTCTGCTGGTTCAATCTGCCCGGTCTATAGTTGCCACAAGTACAGTTGCTCGTAGTGTGTGTGTGATATAGGTCAGGGAAAGGTGTGTGTGCTGCTGGGAACATGAAAGAACACATAGTCACAGCAGGAGGAGAGGACATGGTCAAGGGGAAACCCCAGCCAGGCAGGTCACACACACACACAGGTCACACACACACATTCGGGGACAGACACACACAGGGTCAATATCTCTCTCCAGTCTCAAAGACTCCAGCACTATGGAATCAATGTTCTCATCAAAAGAGCAAATGGCAAGATCAGAAAGACTGGACACATTAGAGAGTAACCTACTCCACCTCTTCTATTTCTCTCTCTCTCTCTAGTCATACCTCTAGAAAGCCTATATAGAGGAGAGAAATAGACCTACTCAGTCTGTTTGACTGACAACCATTTCCAAGCCAGTATATATCCTGTACTGTATACGGTTGAAGTCGGAAGTTTACATCCACTTAGGTTGGAGTCATTAAAACTCGTTTTCAACCACTCCACAAATTTATTGTTAACAAACTATAGTTTTGGCAAATCGGTTAGGACATCTACTTTGTGCATGACACAAGTAATTTTTTTCAACAATTTTTTACAGACAGATTATTTCAGTTATAACTCACTGTATCACAATTCTAGTGGATCAGAAATGTACATACACAAAGTTGACTTTGCCTTTAAACAGCTTGGAAAATTCCAGAGAATTACAGTGCCTTGCGAAAGTATTCGGCCCCCTTGAACTTTGCGACCTTTTGCCACATTTCAGGCTTCAAACATAAAGATATAAAACTGTATTTTTTTGTGAAGAATCAACAACAAGTGGGACACAATCATGAAGTGGAACGACATTTATTGGATATTTAAAACCTTTTTAACAAATCAAAAACTGAAGAATTGGGCGTGCAAAATTATTCAGCCCCTTTACTTTCAGTGCAGCAAACTCTCTCCAGAAGTTCAGTGAGGATCTCTGAATGATCCAATGTTGACCTAAATGACTAATGATGATAAATACAATCCACCTGTGTGTAATCAAGTCTCCGTATAAATGCACCTGCACTGTGATAGTCTCAGAGGTCCGTTAAAAGCGCAGAGAGCATCATGAAGAACAAGGAACACACCAGGCAGGTCCGAGATACTGTTGTGAAGAAGTTTAAAGCCGGATTTGGATACAAAAAGATTTCCCAAGCTTTAAACATCCCAAGGAGCACTGTGCAAGCGATAATATTGAAATGGAAGGAGTATCAGACCACTGCAAATCTACCAAGACCTGGCCGTCCCTCTAAACTTTCAGCTCATACAAGGAGAAGACTGATCAGAGATGCAGCCAAGAGGCCCATGATTACTCTGGATGAACTGCAGAGATCTACAGCTGAGGTGGGAGACTCTGTCCATAGGACAACAATCAGTCAGTCGTATATTGCACAAATCTGGCCTTTATGGAAGAGTGGCAAGAAGAAAGCCATTTCTTAAAGATATCCATAAAAAGTGTCATTTAAAGTTTGGCACAAGCCACCTGGGAGACACACCAAACATGTGGAAGAAGGTGCTCTGGTCAGATGAAACCAAAATTGAACTTTTTGGCAACAATGCAAAACGTTATGTTTGCCGTAAAAGCAACACAGCTCATCACCCTGAACACACCATCCCCACTGTCAAACATGGTGGTGGCAGCATCATGGTTTGGGCCTGCTTTTCTTCAGCAGGGACAGGGAAGATGGTTAAAATTGATGGGAAGATGGATGGAGCCAAATACAGGACCATTCTGGAAGAAAACCTGATGGATTCTGCAAAAGACCTGAGACTGGGACGGAGATTTGTCTTCCAACAAGACAATGATCCAAAACATAAAGCAAAATCTACAATGGAATGGTTCAAAAATAAACATATCCAGGTGTTAGAATGGCCAAGTCAAAGTCCAGACCTGAATCCAATCGAGAATCTGTGGAAAGAACTGAAAACTGCTGTTCACAAATGCTCTCCATCCAACCTCACTGAGCTCAAGCTGTTTTGCAAGGAGGAATGGGAAAAAATGTCAGTCTCTCGATGTGCAAAACTGATAGAGACATACCCCAAGCGACTTACAGCTGTAATCGCAGCAAAAGGTGGCGCTACAAAGTATTAACTTAAGGGGGCTGAATAATTTTGCACGCCCAATTTTTCAGTTTTTGATTTGTTAAAAAAGTTTTAAATATCCAATAAATGTCGTTCCACTTCATGATTGTGTCCCACTTGTTGTTGATTCTTCACAAAAAAATACAGTTTTATATCTTTATGTTTGAAGCCTGAAATGTGGCAAAAGGTCGCAAAGTTCAAGGGGGCCGAATACTTTCGCAAGGCACTGTATGTCATGGCTTTTGAAGCTTATGATAGGCTAATTTACATCATTTGAGTCAATTGGAGATGTATTTCAAAGCCTACCTTCAAACTCAGTGCCTCTTTGCTTGACATCATGGGAAAATAAAAATAAATCAGCCAAGACCTAAGAAATAAAATTGTAGACCTCCACAAGTCTGGTTCATCCTTGGAAGCAATTTCCATACGCCTGAAGGTACCACGTTCATCTGTACAAACAATAGTACGCAAGTATAAACACCATGGGACCACGCAGCCGTCATACCGTTCAGGAAGGAGACGTGTTCTGTCTCCTAGAGAGGAACATACTTTGGAGTGAAAAGTGCAAATCACTCCCAGAACAACAGCAAAGGACCTTGTGAAGATGCTGTAGGAAACAGGTACAAAAGTATCTATATCCACAGTAAAACGAGTCCTATATCGACATAACCTGAATGGCCGCTCAGCAAGAAAGAAGCCACTGCTCCAAAACCGCCATAAAAAAAAGACAGACTACGGTTTGCAACTGCACATGGGGACAAAGATCATACTTTTTGGAGAAATGTTCTTTGGTCTGATGAAACAAAAATAGAACTGTTTGGCCATAATGACCATTGTTATGTTTGGAGGAAAAAGGGGGAGACTTGCAAGCCGAAGAACACCATCCCAACCGTGAAGCACGGGGGTGGCAGCATTATGTTGTGAGGGTGCTTTGCTGCAGGAGGAACTGGTGCACTTCACAAAATAGATGGCATCATGAGGAGGAATATTATGTGGATATATTGAAGCAACATCTCAAGACATCAGTTAAAGCTTGGTTAAAGCTTGGTCGCAAATGGGTCTTCCAAATGGACAATGACCCCAAGCATACTTCCAAAGTTGTTGCAAAATGGCTTAAGGACAACAAAGTCAAGGTATTGGAGTGGCTATCACAAAGCCCTGACCTCAATCCTATAGGAAATTTGGGGGCAGAACTGAAAAAGCATGTGTGAGCAAGGAGGCCTACAAACCTGACTCAGTTACACCAGCTCTGTCAGGAGGAATGGGACAAAATTCACCCAACTTATTGTGGGAAGCTTGTGGAAGGCTACCCGAAACGTTTGACCCAAGTTAAACAATTTAAAGACAATGCTACCAAATACTAATTGTATGTACAGTGGGACACAATCATGAAGTGGAACGACATTTATTGGATATTTAAAACTTTTTTAACAAATCAAAAACTGAAGAATTGGGCGTGCAAAATTATTCAGCCCCTTTACTTTCAGTGCAGCAAACTCTCTCCAGAAGTTCAGTGAGGATCTCTGAATGATCCAATGTTGACCTAAATGACTAATGATGATAAATACAATCCACCTGTGTGTAATCAAGTCTCCGTATAAATGCACCTGCACTGTGATAGTCTCAGAGGTCCGTTAAAAGCGCAGAGAGCATCATGAAGAACAAGGAACACACCAGGCAGGTCCGAGATACTGTTGTGAAGAAGTTTAAAGCCGGATTTGGATACAAAAAGATTTCCCAAGCTTTAAACATCCCAAGGAGCACTGTGCAAGCGATAATATTGAAATGGAAGGAGTATCAGACCACTGCAAATCTACCAAGACCTGGCCGTCCCTCTAAACTTTCAGCTCATACAAGGAGAAGACTGATCAGAGATGCAGCCAAGAGGCCCATGATCACTCTGGATGAACTACAGAGATCTACAGCTGAGGTGGGAGACTCTGTCCATAGGACAACAATCAGTCGTATATTGCACAAATCTGGCCTTTATGGAAGAGTGGCTAAGATATCCATAAAAAGTGTTGTTTAAAGTTTGCCACAAGCCACCTGGGAGACACACCAAACATGTGGAAGAAGGTGCTCTGGTCAGATGAAACCAAAATTGAACTTTTTGGCAACAATGCAAAACGTTATGTTTGGCGTAAAAGCAACACAGCTGAACACACCATCCCCACTGTCAAACATGGTGGTGGCAGCATTGTCACGGTGAGTGAATGAGGACCCAAAAGCGAATTAACTTAACAGAGCTTCTTTAATAACCAAACATAGGTAGGTTCAGACAGACCGGCAGATTCCGACAGGACAGGACAAGGTTACAGCACACATGACGATAGTCTGGTTCAGGCATGAAACACAACAAACAAGAATCCGACAAAGACAGGAGCAGAAACAGAGAGAGATATAGGGACCTAATCAGAGGGAAAAAGGGAACAGGTGGGAAACGGGGTGAATGGGTAGTTAGGAGGAGACAAGGAACAGCTGGGGGAAAGCGGGGGAGAAAAGGTAACCTAATACGACCAGCAGAGGGAGACAGGGTGAAAGGAAAGGACAGAAAGACACAACATGACAATACATGACAGTACCCCCCCACTCACCGAGCGCCTCCTGGCGCACTCGAGGAGGAAACCTGGCGGCAACGGAGGAAATCCTCGATCAGCGCACGGTCCAGCACGTCCCGAGAGGGAACCCAACTCCTCTCCTCAGGACCGTACCCCTCCCAATCTACGAGGTACTGGTGACCACGGCCCCGAGGACGCATGTCCAAAATCCTGCGGACCCTGTAGATGGGTGCGCCCTCGACAAGGATGGGGGGGGGGGGGAAGACGAGCGGGGGCGCGAAGAACGGGCTTGATACAGGAGACATGGAAGACCGGGTGGACGCGACAAAGGTATCGCGGAAGAAGAAGTCGAACTGCGACAGGATTAATGACCCGAGAAATACGGAACGGACCAATGAACCGCGGGGTCAACTTGCGAGAAGCCGTCTTAAGGGGAAGGTTCTGAGTGGAGAGCCAAACTCTCTGACCGCGACAATATCTAGGACTCTTAGTTCTACGCTTATTAGCAGCCCTCACAGTCTGCGTCCTATAACGGCAAAGTGCAGACCTGACCCTCTTCCAGGTGCGCTCGCAACGTTGGACAAAAGCCTGAGCGGAGGGGACGCTGGACTCAGCGAACTGAGATGAGAACAGCGGAGGCTGGTACCCGAGGCTACTCTGAAAAGGAGATAGCCCGGTCGCAGACGAAGGAAGCGAGTTGTGGGCGTATTCTGCCCAGGGGAGCTGTTCTGACCAAGACGCAGGGTTGCGAAAAGAAAGACTGCGTAAGATGCGACCAATAGTCTGATTGGCCCGTTCTGCTTGACCGTTAGACTGGGGGTGAAAGCCGGAAGAGAGACTGACGGAAGCCCCAATCAAACGGCAAAACTCCCTCCAAAATTGAGACGTGAATTGCGGACCTCTGTCCGAAACGACGTCTGACGGAAGGCCATGAATTCTGAAAACGTTCTCGATGATGATTTGTGCCGTCTCTTTAGCAGAAGGAAGCTTAGCAAGGGGAATGAAATGAGCCGCCTTAGAGAACCTATCGACAACCGTAAGAATAACAGTCTTCCCCGCTGACGAAGGCAGTCCGGTGACAAAATCTAAGGCGATGTGAGACCACGGTCGAGAGGGAATGGGAAGCGGCCTGAGACGGCCGGCAGGAGGAGAGTTACCGGACTTAGTCTGCGCGCAGACCGAACAAGCAGCCACGAAACGACGCGTGTCATGCTCCCGGGTGGGCCACCAAAAACGCTGGCGAATGGAAGCAAGCGTACCCCGAACGCCAGGGTGGCCGGCTAACTTGGCAGAGTGAGCCCACTGAAGAACGGCCAGACGAGTAGGAACGGGAACGAAAAGAAGGTTCCTAGGACAAGCGCGCGGCGACGGAGTGTGAGTGAGCGCTTGCTTTACCTGCCTCTCAATTCCCCAGACAGTCAACCCGACAACACGCCCCTCAGGGAGAATCCCCTCGGGGTCAGTGGAGGCTACTGAAGAACTGAAGAGACGAGATAAAGCATCAGGCTTGGTGTTCTTAGAGCCCGGACGATAAGAAATCACGAACTCGAAACGAGCGAAAAACAGCGCCCAACGCGCCTGACGCGCATTAAGTCGTTTGGCAGAACGGATGTACTCAAGGTTCCTATGGTCAGTCCAAACGACAAAAGGAACGGTCGCCCCCTCCAACCACTGTCGCCATTCGCCTAGGGCTAACCGGATGGCGAGCAGTTCGCGGTTTCCCACATCATAGTTACGTTCCGACGGCGACAGGCGATGAGAAAAATACGCGCATGGGTGGACCTTGTCGTCAGAGAGGGAGCGCTGAGAAAGAATGGCTCCCACGCCCACCTCTGACGCGTCAACCTCGACAACGAACTGTCTAGAGACGTCAGGTGTAACAAGGATAGGAGCGGATGTAAAACGATTCTTGAGGAGATCAAAAGCTCCCTGGGCGGAAACGGACCACTTAAAGCACGTCTTGACAGAAGTAAGGGCTGTGAGAGGAGCTGCCACCTGACCGAAATTACGGATGAAACGACGATAGAAGTTCGCGAAGCCGAGAAAGCGCTGCAGCTCGATGCGTGACTTAGGGGCGGGCCAATCAATGACAGCTTGGACCTTAGCGGGATCCATCTTAATGCCTTCAGCGGAAATAACAGAACCGAGAAATGTGACGGAGGAGGCATGAAAAGTGCACTTCTCAGCCTTCACAAAAAGACAATTCTCTAAAAGGCGCTGGAGGACACGTCGAACGTGCTGAACATGAATCTGGAGTGACGGTGAAAAAATCAGGATATCGTCAAGGTAAACGAAAACAAAGATGTTCAGCATGTCTCTCAGGACATCATTGACTAATGCCTGAAAGACAGCTGGAGCGTTAGCGAGGCCGAAAGGAAGAACCCGGTATTCAAAGTGCCCTAACGGAGTGTTAAACGCCGTCTTCCACTCGTCCCCCTCCCTGATGCGCACGAGATGGTAAGCGTTACGAAGGTCCAACTTAGTGAAAAACCTGGCTCCCTGCAGGATCTCGAAGGCTGAAGACATAAGAGGAAGCGGATAACGATTCTTCACTGTTATGTCATTCAGCCCTCGATAATCTATGCAGGGGCGCAGAGACCCGTCCTTCTTCTTGACAAAAAAAAACCCCGCTCCGGCGGGAGAGGAGGAGGGGACTATGGTACCGGCGTCAAGAGCTACAGACAAATAATCCTCGAGAGCCTTACGTTCGGGAGCCGACAGAGAGTATAGTCTACCCCGGGGGGGAGTGGTTCCCGGAAGGAGATCAATACTACAATCATACGACCGGTGTGGAGGAAGAGAGGTGGCCCTGGACCGACTGAACACCGTGCGCAGATCGTGATATTCCTCCGGCACCCCTGTCAAATCACCAGGCTCCTCCTGTGAAGAAGAGACAGAGGAAACAGGAGGGATAGCAGACATTAAACATTTCACATGACAAGAGACGTTCCAGGAGAGGATAGAATTACTAGACCAATTAATGGAAGGATTATGACAAACTAGCCAGGGATGGCCCAAAACAACAGGTGTAAAAGGTGAACGAAAAATTAAAAAAGAAATGGTTTCGCTATGATTACCAGAAACAGTGAGGGTTAAAGGTAGCGTCTCACGCTGAATCCTGGGGAGAGGACTACCATCCAGGGCGAACAAGGCCGTGGACTCCCTTAACTGTCTGAGAGGAATGTCATGTTACCGAGCCCAGGTCTCGTCCATAAAACAGCCCTCCGCCCCAGAGTCTATTAAGGCACTGCAGGAAGCTGACGAACCGGTCCAGCGTAGATGGACCGACAAGGTAGTGCAGGATCTTGAAGGAGAGACAGGAGTAGTAGCGCTCACCAGTAGCCCTCCGCTTACTGATGAGCTCTGGCTTTTACTGGACATGAAGTGACAAAATGACCAGCAGAACCGCAATAGAGACAGAGGCGGTTGGTGATTCTCCGTTCCCTCTCCTTAGTCGAGATGCGGATACCTCCCAGCTGCATAGGCTCAGCTCCCGAGCCGGCAGAGGAAGATGGTAGTGATGCGGAGAGGGGGGCAACGGAGAGCGCGAGCTCCTTTCCACGAGCTCGGTGACGAAGATCAACCCGTCGCTCAATGCGAATAGCGAGTTCAATCAAGGAATCCACGCTGGAAGGAACCTCCCGGGAGAGAATCTCATCCTTTACCTCTGCGCGGAGACCCTCCAGAAGACGAGCGAGCAAAGCCGGCTCGTTCCAGCCACTGGAGGCAGCAAGAGTGCGAAACTCAATAGAGTAGTCTGTTATGGATCGATTGCCTTGACATAGGGAAGACAGGGCCCTGGAAGCCTCCTCCCCAAAAACAGATCGATCAAAAACCCGTATCATCTCCTCCTTAAAGTCCTGATACTGGTTAGTACACTCAGCCCTTGCCTCCCAGATTGCCGTGCCCCACTCACGAGCCCGTCCAGTAAGGAGAGATATGACGTAGGCGACACGAGCAGTGCTCCTGGCGTAAGTGTTGGGCTGGAGAGAAAACACAATATCACACTGGGTGAGGAACGAGCGGCATTCAGTGGGCTCCCCAGAGTAACACGGCGGGTTATTGATTCTGGGCTCCGGAGATTCGAAAGCCCTGGAAGTGGCCGGTGGATCGAGGCGGAGATGGTGAACCTGTTCTGTGAGGTTGGAGACTTGGGTGGCCAGGGTCTCAACGGCATGTCGAGCAGCAGACAATTCCTGCTCGTGTCTGCCTAGCATCGCTCCCTGGATCTCGACGGCTGAGTGGAGAGGATCCGAAGTCGCTGGGTCCATTCTTGGTCGGATTCTTCTGTCACGGTGAGTGAATGAGGACCCAAAAGCGAATTAACTTAACAGAGCTTCTTTAATAACCAAACATAGGTAGGTTCAGACAGACCGGCAGATTCCGACAGGACAGGACAAGGTTACAGCACACATGACGATAGTCTGGTTCAGGCATGAAACACAACAAACAAGAATCCGACAAAGACAGGAGCAGAAACAGAGAGAGATATAGGGACCTAATCAGAGGGAAAAAGGGAACAGGTGGGAAACGGGGTGAATGGGTAGTTAGGAGGAGACAAGGAACAGCTGGGGGAAAGCGGGGGAGAAAAGGTAACCTAATACGACCAGCAGAGGGAGACAGGGTGAAAGGAAAGGACAGAAAGACACAACATGACAATACATGACAAGCATCATGGTTTGGGCCTGCTTTTCTTCAGCAGGGACAGGGAAGATGGTTAAAATTGATGGGAAGATGGATGGAGCCAAATACAGGACCATTCTGGAAGAAAACCTGATGGAGTCTGCAAAAGACCTGAGACTGGGACGGAGATTTGTCTTCCAACAAGACAATGATCCAAAACATAAAGCAAAATCTACAATGGAATGGTTCAAAAATAAACATATCCAGGTGTTAGAATGGCCAAGTCAAAGTCCAGACCTGAATCCAATCGAGAATCTGTGGAAAGAACTGAAAACTGCTGTTCACAAATGCTCTCCATCCAACCTCACTGAGCTCGAGCTGTTTTGCAAGGAGGAATGGGAAAAAAATTCAGTCTCTCGATGTGCAAAACTGATAGAGACATACCCAAAGCGACTTACAGCTGTAATCGCAGCAAAAGGTGGCGCTACAAAGTATTAACTTAAGGGGGCTGAATAATTTTGCACACCCAATTTTTCAGTTTTTGATTTGTTAAAGAAGTTTGAAATATCCAATAAATGTCGTTCCACTTCATGATTGTGTCCCACTTGTTGTTGATTCTTCACAAAAAAATACAGTTTTATGTCTTTATGTTTGAAGCCTGAAATGTGGCAAAAGGTCGCAAAGTTCAAGGGGGCCGAATACTTTCGCAAGGCACTGTATGTAAACTTCTGACCCACTAGGATTGTGATGAGATTAATAAAAGCTGAAATAAATAATTCTCTCTATTATTATTCTGACATTTCACATTCTTGTTACTAGGATTAAATGTCAGGAATTGTGAAAAACTGAGTTTAAATGTACACTGCTCAAAAAAATAAAGGGAACACTTAAACAACACAATGTAACTCCAAGTCAATCACACTTCTGTGAAATCAAACTGTCCACTTAGGAAGCAACTGACAATAAATTTCACATGCTGTTGTGCAAATGGAATAGAAAACAGGTGGAAATTATAGGCAATTAGCAAGACACCCCCAATAAAGGAGTGGTTCTGCAGGTGATAACCACAGACCACTTCTCAGTTCCTATGCTTCCTGGCTGATGTTTTGGTCACTTTTGAATGCTGGCGGTGCTTTCACTCTAGTGGGAGCATGAGACGGAGTCTACAACCCACACAAGTGGCTCAGGTAGTGCAGCTCATCCAGGATGACACATCAATGCGAGCTGTGGCAAGAAGGTTTGCTGTGTCTGTCAGCGTAGTGTCCAGAGCATGGAGGCGCTACCAGGAGACAGGCCAGTACATCAGGAGACATGAAGGAGGCCGTAAGAGGGCAACAACCCAGCAGCAGGACCGCTACCTCCGCCTTTGTGCAAGGAGGAGCAGGAGGAGCACTGCCAGAGCCCTGCAAAATGACCTCCAGCAGGCCACAAATGTGCATGTGTCTGCTCAAACGGTCAGAAACAGACTCCATGAGGGTGGTATGAGGGCCCGACGTCCACAGGTGGGAGTTGTGCTTACAGCCCAACACCGTGCAGGACGTTTGGCATTTGCCAGAGAACACCAAGATTGGCAAATTCGCCACTGGCACCCTGTGCTCTTTACAGATGAAAGCAGGTTCACACTGAGCACATGTGACAGACGTGACAGTCTGGAGACACCGTGGAGAACGTTCTGCTGCCTGCAACATCCTCCAGCATGACCGGTTTGGCGGTGGGTCAGTCATGGTGTGGGGTGGCATTTCTTTGAGGGGCTGCATAGCCCTCCATGTGCTCGCCAGAGGTAGCCTGACTGCCATTAGGTACCGAGATGAGATCCTCAGACCCCTTGTGAGACCATATGCTGGTGCAGTTGGCCCTGGGTTCCTCCTAATGCAAGACAATGCTAGACCTCATGTGGCTGGAGTGTGTCAGCAGTTTCTGCAAGAGGAAGGCATTGATGCTATGGACTGGCCCGCCCGTTCCCCAGACCTGAATCCAATTGAGCACATCTGAGACATCATGTCTCGCTCCATCCACCAACGCCACGTTGCACCACAGACTGTCCGGGAGTTGGCGGATGCTTTAGTCCAGGTCCCTCAGGAGACTATCCGCCACCTCATCAGGAGCATGCCCAGGCGTTGTAGGGAGGTCATACAGGCACGTGGAGGCCACACACACTACTGAGACTCATTTTGACGTGTTTTAAGGACATTACATCAAAGTTGGATCAGCCTGTAGTGTGGTTTTCCACTTTAATTTTGAGTGTGACTCCAAATCCAGACCTCCATGGGTTGATAAATTTGATTTCCATTGATAATTTTTGTGTGATTTTGTTGTCAGCACATTCAACTATGTAAAGAAAAAAGTATTTAATAAGAATATTTCATTCATTCAGATCTAGGATGTGTTATTTTAGTGTTCCCTTTATTTTTTTGAGCAGTGTATTTGGCTAAGGTGTATGTAAACTTCTGACTTCAACTGAATATACTTAGTGTACAAAACATTAGGAACACCTGCTCTTTCCATGACCAGGTGAATCCAGGTGAAAGCTATGATCCCTTATTGATGTCACTTGTTAATTAAATCCACTTCATTCAGCGTAGAAGAAGGGGAGGAGAGAGGTTAAAGATGGAAGGGGATTGTATAGGATCGTATACTTGGTATATATAATAAAATATGTTTTGTATACTCGGTATATATAATAAAATATGTTTTGTTTACTTGGTATATATAATACAATATGTTTTGCATACTCTGTATATATATATAATAAAATATGTTTTGTATACTCGGTATATATAATAAAATATGTTTTGTATACTCGGTATATATAATTTTTAAAAATTGCGTAATCGGTATATATAGTAAAATATGTTTTGCATACTCGGTATATATAATAAAAATGTGTTTTGTATACTCGGTATATATAGTAAAATATGTTTTGTATACTCGGTATATATAATAAAATATGTTTTGTATACTTGGTATATATAATAAAATATGTTTTGTATACTCGGTATATATAGTAAAATATGTTTTTTGTCACATACAACGGATAGGTTCAGTGAAATGTTTTGTGTTACAGGGTCACCCGTAGTAGTACGGCGCCCCTGGAGTAAATTAGGGTTAAGTGCCTTGCTCAAGGGCACATCAACAGATTTTCTTCACCGCTTGGGTATTTGAACCAGCGACCATTCGGTTACTGGCCCAACTCATATAGAGGAGAGAGAGAGATACCTACTCTGTCTGCTTGACTTAAGACCATCTCCTAGACAATACATATAGAATGTGTAGGAATGACTAGAGTTGAGTCGATATACCACCTTCAAGTAAACTGTAACCAGAGGACATTAAGGACATTCTGTATGTCCCATGTTATGTAGTGGTCCAACTAAAGGACATCCCCGTGGGTCTATACATTCTTCCCAGCAGGCCACTGGGTGTTGTGAAGGCCCTACCTCTTCCTGTATTGACATTGCATGCCCTTTCAGAGCCCCCCGCCAAGCCAGTTTCCTTTATCTGTCTGTGCCGACCAGTGGGGTTTCCCACCTCACAGGATCAGGGGCATTCACTACCTAAAGGTCACTACCTCATCCGTCCGTTTGTCTGTCCATCCATCCGTCTGTCTATCTGTTGTGTTTCTTCAGTGCACAAGGCTGGCTTCCTGTAAAAGCTCATTTAATGGACTGATTGATACAGTTTCTCAACCAGGTCCTTGAGGAGCGTCAGTCATTCCACATATTTGGAACTAGTCCAACACTAACACAACTGATTCAACTGATAAACCAACCATCAAGCACTTGACCAGTTGGATTAGACCAGTTGTGCTGCTGGTGGTCTAGAACAAATATCTGAAATGGTTGAGGGGATGCTTCCAAAATATAGTGAGCCTCGCTCTTAAGGAATGTATTTAATGAGGTGCAGCTCTGTGTACTGAGTACTGCAGAGATAACACACACACACACACACACACACACCCTCTAATGAAAGCGTGTGTGTTTAATGTGAGGCAGCAGAGATATGAAGCAGTGTAACTGACTGATGTAGGAGAACTAATACATTACTGCAGCAGACCTGTCAATCTCAGATCATCTCCTACAGCCACTCTACCACTACAGCTCACTAATGGAATTAGCTCTGTCACACACACACACAGGCATGCACAAACACGTGTACGCCGCACGCACACACTCATGTACACACACATGCACACACAAACACACTTACACACACAAACATAGGCATGCACACACACACCCCAGATACTGTATATGTCTTTGACAGAGCTCTCACGCCACAGCCCGTAAATCACAACATCTCTAGCAGTGGAGGTCAGAGGAACAAACACACACACCCATCCCTTCCCCTCATCACTCTCTCAGTCCCCCCCTCGCCCCTCTGTCAAGCCCCTTAACCCATACCCCAAAAATAATCCTCTCTTTCCCTCTCCTCCCCCCCTCTCTCCTCCCCCTCTCCTCTCCTCCTCTCCTCTGAGTGAGTGTTCATTAGATTAGTAGAGTGGTCGTGATCGTAAGGAACCACCATCACCTTTCAGCCAACTCAATAACCCACAGGCTTAACCCCCAACACACACACACGCACACTCACTAATACACACGTTGTGTAAGGTAATATATGCGATAATGTAGGAGACTCAAGAACAGCTTTGGGTTGATTGTGCTATCAATTTATCACTAACACAAACTCACATAAACACACACTGAAACACACAACTGCATGTAGTCTGCTGTTGCACAACTACAATCAATTCACCGTGGATTATTACATCATGTTAGTAATGTGATGAAAAATGGAACATAAATCTATGCCGAAATGAAGAGTCATCTATGTAAAAACAGAGAGGTAGATATCATGTTATAATGGTACCACATAGTCATCTATATAAAAACAGAGAGGTAGATATCATGTTATAATGCTACCACATAGTCATCTATATAAAAACAGAGAGGTAGATATCATGTTATAATGGTACCACATAGTCATCTATATAAAAATAGAGGTAGATATCATGTTATAATGGTACCACATAGTCATCTATATAAAAACAGACGTAGATATCATGTTATAATGGTACCACATAGTCATCTATATAAAAACAGAGAGGTAGACATCATGTTATAATGGTACCACATAGTCATCTATATAAAAACAGAGGTAGATATCATGTTATAATGGTACCACATAGTCATCTATATAAAAACAGACGTAGATATCATGTTATAATGGTACCACATAGTCATCTATATAAAAACAGAGAGGTAGATATCATGTTATACTGGTACCACATAGTCATCTATATAAAAACAGAGAGGGAGATATCATGTTATGCTGGTACCACATAGTGTAGAGGCAGAGAGAAGCTGATTGGATGGTTTTGACTGTTTGACCTCTAGGGGATAGAGGTCAGTGACCCTGCCGGCCATTGAAGAGTCAATTCCCTAAAGGTCAGGGGTCAGTAATAAAGTCCCGCAGCGACAGCAGGGCAGAGAGACAGCCTCCGGGCCCCAGAGCCTGACAAAACACACACACATTCGCATTCCGCATGTACACACACAGACTTGCAGGATATCAGCTGGCTATATAAACACACACACACTGGGAGATGCTGCTGTTCTCTCAAATATCGCAAACCTATGCTGTTTGACAGGCTTGAATCCTAAGCAACCTGCCCTGTGGTTAGTGCATATTGTTTTAGATGAGATTGAGGGATGGGTGTATGGGGGCCGGTAAGAGGCTGGGAGGTGGTAGGATGGGGGGTTGACCCTGACTCTGAATGCCTTTGACCTCTAGAGTGACCTCCTGCTGTATGAATTATCACTCTAACCTGCTGTTACACCTCAGTAAAGCTAGAGGGAGCTCTACTCCTGCTCACTCAGGTAAACACACTACTCCAGTTCCCTCCCCAAGACCCTTCAGACCTCCAGACACACACAGTTCTCTCCGGCTCTCTCACAGACACACACAGTTCTCTCCTGCTCTCTCACAGACACACACAGTTCTCTCCTGCTTTCTCACAGACACACACAGTTCTCTCCTGCTCTCTCACAGACACACACAGTTCTCTCCTGCTCTCTCACAGACACACACAGTTCTCTCCTGCTCTTTCACAGACACACACAGTTCCCTCCTGTTCTCTCACAGACACACAGAGTTCTCTCCTGCTCTCTCACAGACACACAGACCAATTCCAAGACCTTCCAACTTTCATCAGGAACAGCAGCAAGAAGCTAGTAACCTTCCCCCTCCTCTCTCTTCTCGTCTCACATCGTGTGTTGATGTGGGGCTGACTGCAGTGTGAACACCTAATGCAGGGAGGCTGAGAGCAGAAAAGAGAGGATAGTCAGAATTCAGGGTTCTGTTCTTTAAATGGAGGAGACGATTATTGATTTGTCTCAGCTGGTCTTAGCACTGCTCTCTCTACCTCCCCACCATCCCCCCACCCCTTACACACACACACACACACACACACACACACACACACACACACACACACACACACACACACACAAATACACCCCATACCATCCCAGCACAACCCAGCAGAAACTGCAGAGGATTACGTTGTGTGGTGGCGGGCTACACACTGGTGGGGGTTCGTATGTGTGCTTTATTCCTACAAAAGGTTGTAGAGAATTTCTTAGAAATGCATTGTTTCTCTATATACTCAACTGCGGGCCTTGCCTTCAACTTACCATACAAACACACCTTGCTTTCCCATACACACACACACACAGTCACACACATTCACAGACAGACACACACTCTTACACACGGACATACAGACACACAGACACAGTGAGCCTGATTGTAACAGAGGAGAAAGGAATTCACTAATGTATGTCACAGACGCATCCTTCATCATCTCCTTTCAATTTACCCTCTTTGTCTTTCCCTCCCCTCAACACACACACACACATAATCACACACACATCTGGCGCTGGGAGTGAGAGGTAAGGAGAGGAAAGCGGAGTGCTTCACTGCAGTCTAACTGATATTAATATCCTTATTACCACAGTGACAGATTCTTCTCCTCCCCTTTAAGAAAATGGCATCATTACTGACACACTCATACAGACACACACACAGACACACTCAGACATTTTACTGAGAGAAACACACACACACTTACACATTACTGAGGAACCCTGATCTTCCTCTCTGAGTGAGGAAGATGATGATGGTGGTGATGATAACAATGGATGGCGAAGGGGTACATTAGAGTTGTGACATGCAGGAATCCGACCAGGGCGCAACCAGAGAGGACAGGAATGGGGAGGGGAGGGGAGAGGGAACAGTGATAGAACTATTTTAAAGTGCATAGAATTGTTTTAAAACCACATCATTTTAATCATTAATAAATAGTTGGAGGCCTGAATTACATATTAGAAGTATAACTTAACTTTATGGCTTTTAAATATTTGTTTACTACTATATAAATACATTTCAGTTTACTACTGTATAAATATATTCCAGCTATCTACTGTATAAATACATTTCAGTTTACTACTGTATAAAAATATTCCAGCTATCTACTGTATAAATATATTCCAGTTTACTACTGTATAAATATATTCCAGTTTACTACTGTATAAATATATTCCAGTTTACTACTGTATAAATATATTCCAGTTTACTACTGTATAAATATATTCCAGTTTACTACTGTATAAAAATATTCCAGCTATCTACTGTATAAATATATTCCAGCTATCTACTGTATAAATATATTCCAGTTTACTACTGTATAAATATATTTCAGCTATCTACTGTATAAATATATTCCAGTTTACTACTGTATAAATATATTCCAGTTTACTACTGTATAAATATATTCCAGCTATCTACTGTATAAATATATTTCAGCTATCTACTGTATAAATATATTCCAGCTTCCTACTGTATAAATATATTCCAGCTATCTACTGTATAAATATATTTCAGTTTACTACTGTATAAATATATTCCAGTTTACTACTGTATAAATATATTCCAGTTTACTACTGTATAAATATATTCCAGCTATCTACTGTATAAATATATTTCAGCTATCTACTGTATAAATATATTCCAGCTATCTACTGTATAAATATATTTCAGCTATCTACTGTATAAATATATTCCAGCTTCCTACTGTATAAATATATTCCAGCTATCTACTGTATAAATATATTTCAGCTATCTACTGTATAAATATATTCCAGCTTCCTACTGTATAAATATATTTCAGCTATCTACTGTATAAATATATTCCAGTTTACTACTGTATAAATATATTCCAGTTTACTACTGTATAAATATATTTCAGCTATCTACTGTATAAATATATTCCAGTTTACTACTGTATAAATATATTCCAGTTTACTACTGTATAAATATATTTCAGCTATCTACTGTATAAATATATTTCAGCTATCTACTGTATAAATATATTCCAGTTTACTACTGTATAAATATATTCCAGTTTACTACTGTATAAATATATTCCAGCTATCTACTGTATAAATATATTTCAGCTATCTACTGTATAAATATATTCCAGTTTACTACTGTATAAATATATTCCAGTTTACTACTGTATAAATATATTCCAGCTATCTACTGTATAAATATATTCCAGTTTACTACTGTATAAATATATTCCAGCTATCTACTGTATAAATATATTTCAGCTATCTACTGTATAAATATATTCCAGTTTACTACTGTATAAATATATTCCAGTTTACTACTGTATAAATATATTCCAGCTATCTACTGTATAAATATATTTCAGCTATCTACTGTATAAATATATTCCAGTTTACTACTGTATAAATATATTCCAGTTTACTACTGTATAAATATATTCCAGCTATCTACTGTATAAATATATTCCAGTTTACTACTGTATAAATATATTCCAGCTTACTACTGTATAAATATATTCCAGTTTACTACTGTATAAATATATTTCAGCTATCTACTGTATAAATATATTCCAGTTTACTACTGTATAAATATATTCCAGTTTACTACAGTATAAATATATTCCAGTTTACTACTGTATAAATATATTCCAGCTATCTACTGTATAAATATATTCCAGCTTCCTACTGTATAAATATATTTCAGCTATCTACTGTATAAATATATTCCAGTTTACTACTGTATAAAAATATTCCAGCTATCTACTGTATAAATATATTCCAGTTTACTACTGTATAAATATATTCCAGTTTACTACTGTATAAATATATTCCAGCTATCTACTGTATAAATATATTCCAGTTTACTACTGTATAAATATATTCCAGTTTACTACTGTATAAATATATTCCAGCTATCTACTGTATAAATATATTCCAGTTTACTACTGTATAAATATATTTCAGCTATCTACTGTATAAATATATTCCAGCTATCTACTGTATAAATATATTCCAGTTTACTACTGTATAAATATATTCCAGTTTACTACTGTATAAATATATTCCAGTTTACTACTGTATAAATATATTTCAGCTTACTACTGTATAAATATATTCCAGCTATCTACTGTATAAATATATTCCAGCTATCTACTGTATAAATATATTTCAGCTTACTACTGTATAAATATATTCCAGCTATCTACTGTATAAATATATTCCAGCTATCTACTGTATAAAAATATTTCAGCTATCTACTGTATAAATACATTTCAGTTTACTACTGTATAAATATATTCCAGTTTACTACTGTATAAAAATATTCCAGCTATCTACTGTATAAATATATTCCAGCTATCTACTGTATAAATACATTTCAGTTTACTACTGTATAAAAATATTCCAGTTTACTACTGTATAAATATATTTCAGCTATCTACTGTATAAAAATATTCCAGCTATCTACTGTATAAATACATTTCAGCTATCTACTGTATAAATATATTCCAGTTTACTACTGTATAAATATATTCCAGCTATCTACTGTATAAATATATTCCAGTTTACTACTGTATAAATATATTCCAGCTATCTACTGTATAAAAATATTCCAGCTATCTACTGTATAAATATATTTCAGCTATCTACTGTATAAATATATTCCAGTTTACTACTGTATAAAAATATTTCAGCTTACTACTGTATAAATATATTCCAGCTATCTACTGTATAAATATATTCCAGCTATCTACTGTATAAATACATTTCAGATTACTACTGTATAAATATATTTCAGCTTACTACTGTATAAATATATTTCAGCTATCTACTGTATAAATACATTTCAGTTTACTACTGTATAAATATATTTCAGCTTACTACTGTATAAATACATTTCAGTTTACTACTGTATAAATATATTCCAGCTATCTACTGTATAAATATATTCCAGCTATCTACTGTATAAATATATTCCAGTTTACTACTGTATAAATATATTTCAGTTTACTACTGTATAAATATATTGCAATTTACTACTGTATAAATATATTTCAGTTTACTACTGTATAAATATATTTCAGTTTACTACTGTATAAATATATTCCAGCTATCTACTGTATAAATATATTTCAGTTTACTACTGTATAAATATATTGCAATTTACTACTGTATAAATATATTTCAGTTTACTACTGTATAAATATATTTCAGTTTAGTACTGTATAAATATATTGCAATTTACTACTGTATAAATATATTTCAATTTACTACTGTATAAATATATTTCAGTTTACTACTGTATAAATATATTTCAGTTTACTACTGTATAAATATATTTCAGTTTACTACTGTATAAATATATTGCAATTTACTACTGTATAAATATATTTCAGTTTACTACTGTATAAATATATTTCAGTTTACTACTGTATAAATATATTTCAGTTTACTACTGTATAAATATATTTCATTTTACTACTGTATAAATATATAGCAATTTACTACTGTATAAATATATTTCAATTTACTACTGTATAAATATATTTCAGTTTACTACTGAATAAATATATTTCAGTTTACTACTGTATAAATATATTTCAGTTTACTACTGAATAAATATATTTCAGTTTACTACTGTATAAATATATTTCAGTTTACTACTGAATAAATATATTTCAGTTTACTACTGTATAAATATATTTCAGTTTACTACTGAATAAATATATTTCAGTTTACTACTGTATAAATATATTTCAGTTTACTACTGTATAAATATATTTCAGTTTACTACTGAATAAATATATTTCAGTTTACTACTGAATAAATATATTTCAGTTTACTACTGTATAAATATATTTCAGTTTACTACTGTATAAATATATTTCAGTTTACTACTGAATAAATATATTTCAGTTTACTACTGAATAAATATATTTCAGTTTACTACTGTATAAATATATTTCAGTTTACTACTGAATAAATATACTGAACAAAAATATAAATGCACCATGCAACAGTTACAGTTCATATAAGGAAATCAGTCAATTGAAATAAATTCATTATGCCCTTTTCTATGGATTTCACATGACTGGGCAGGGTTGCAGCCTTGGGTGGGCCTGGGAGGGCAACGGCCCATCCACTTGGGAGCCAGGCCAGGCCAATCAGAATGTGTTTTTCCCCACAACAGGGCTGTATTACAGACCGAAATACTCCTCAGTTTCATCAGCTGTCTGGGTGGCTGTTCTCAGGCGATCCCGCAGGTGAAGAAGCCGGATGTGCTGGTCCTGGGCTGGCATGGTTACACGTGGTCTGCAGACGTGAGGCTGGTTGGACGTACTGCAAAATTCTCTGAATTACATTGGATGCACCTTATGGTAGAGAAATGAACATTCAACAACAGCTCTGGTGGACATTCCTGCAGTCAGCATGCCAATTGCACGCTGTGACAAAACGGCATATTTTAGAGTGGACTTTTATTGTCCACAGTGCACCTGTGTAATGATCATGCTGTTTAATCAGCTTCTTGATATGTCACACCTGTCAGGTGGCAAAGGAGAAACGCTCACTAACAGGGAAGTAAACAAATCTGTGCACAAAATTGGAGCAAAATAATGTTTTTGTGCATATGGAACATTTCTGGGATCTTTCATTTCAGTATATATTTCAGCTTGTACTCCTTGTACTCAGAACAGCAAGGTGTCAAAAGTGTCCAAGGTGTCCACAGGAATGTTGGCCGATGTTCACTCCAATGCTTCCCAGAGTTATGTCAAGTTGGCTGGATGTCCTTTTGGGTGGTGGACCATTCTCGATACATACGGGAAACTGTTTAGTGTGATAAACCCAGCAGCGTTGCAGTTCTTGACACAAACCGGTGTGCCTACCATACGCAGACTAAGGCACTTAAAAAAATGTATTGCCCACTCACCCTCTAAATGGCACACATATACAATCCATGTCTCAAATGTCTCAAGGCTTAAAAATCTGTCTTTAACCTGTCTCCTCCCCTCCATCTACACTGGTTGGAGTGGATTTAACAAGTGACATCAATAAGGGATCATAGCTTTCACCTGGATTCACCTGGTCAGTCTATCTCACGGAAAGAGCAGGTGTTCCTAATGTTTCGTACACTCAGTGTATATATTTCAGCTTACTACTTGTATAGACGTTTGTTATACTTTATTCATTCCTCTGATGCTCTTAGCTAAAAACACAGAAGCCTCGCTTTCTGCTGAGTCACGCCTTCATCCCAAATTGCACCCTAATCCTTATACAGTGCACTACTTTTGACCAGAGCCCTATGGGCCCTTGTCAAAGTAGTGCACTTCATAGGGAATAGGGTGCCATTAGGTACACAGCCCATGTCTTCTCTGTCCAGACGGATGAAGTAGAGGGATGGAGGGAAGACAGATGAGGGGTAATGAAGGAGAGGAACGATTGCATTTCCGCTTTAGAACAAAGCTTTTAAACTTTTAGCTGATTCAAACTCATCCCTTCTTCCTCTCCTCTGTGTAGAGATGAAGGGAGGAGAGAGAGATGGATGGATGGATGGATACTGTACAAACACCCATCCCCTACCATGTGGTTGCCAGCAGAGCTCCAGATTTAAACTGATTGATCAAATTTTCATGTTTAATCCTACTTGAAACGTGTGTGTGTGTGTGTGTGTGTGTGTGTGTGTGTGTGTGTGTACGAGTGTGTGTGTACGAGTGTGTGTGTGTGTGTGTGTGTACGAGTGTGTGTGTACGAGTGTGTGTGTGTGTGTGTGTGTGTGTGTGTGTGTGTGTGTGTGTGTGTGTGTGTGTGTGTGTGTGTGTGTGTGTGTGTGTGTGTGTGTGTGTGTGCGAGTGTGTATGTGTGTGTGTGTGTGTGTGTTTCTAAGCCTTTTCACACCAGTTGGCCTCTGACCTGTTTAACAAGCTGCAGTTCCGCCTCCTGGCCCTGATGATCTCAATCTCACACCGTGTTAGAGGAATTAGTTACACTGACACACACAAACACACAAACAATCACACACACACACAAACAGACAACACACACATACTTTTCACATTACTTTAATAGCAATTAGTCACACTCAAACACACTAAAACAAATAAACAGTCTTAATAACCCCCCTCCCTCAGTGAGTGTGAAGTGACTAGGAGTTTGTCAGGAGAGGTGTCATGGTTTAGTTAAAGAGGTCACAGACACTCCAGGACTGAACTCACCCCTTAAAGCAAAGCAGCACTTGGTAGCCCTTCACATTGCAGACCCTATTACACACAATCACTGCACGCACGCACACACACACACACACACACACACACAGCTGAAACACGCAAATACACACAATCACTGCTTACACACAGTGTTTGTCAAGCCCTGTCTGAAAGATCACTCCCTTAAACGCTGATGGATCAATTAAACAGTTCCTGAAGGTGTGTTTTTGTCTGTGTGAGAGACAGGGTGTGTGTGAAGTGTGTGGGGTGAGTGGTGTGTGTATTTTTACCATGCACACTGTGTTGTAACTCTAGGGGCCAGTAAAAGAGAGGCTTGTGAGTTAGGGTTAGTGACACAACCACACACACACCTAAGATACTCTCAGCCTGACCTCTGTACCAGTCTGCTAATATTCTCCTAAATATTTGATCATGTCATTATCTCACCATATTAATGTATATTAAGTCAAATCCTCTGGGCTCATTATTCTCTCTGACTGATACCCTCATCATCTACATCATCCTGATCAATAAGCAGACACTTTACTTTCACACACACACACACACACACACACGCACGCACGCACACACACACACTCGCGTACACACACACACTCGCACACACACGCACACACGTGCACACACACGCACACGTGCACACACACACGCACACACACACACATGCACACACGCATACACACACACACACACAAACCACTCTCTCTCACACACACACACACACACACACACACACACACACACACACACACACACACACACACACATGTACACACAGTCTTGTACAGCTAACCTTGTGGTGACACACAATTCAGTCCCATTCAAAATCCTATTTTCCCTAGCTCCTAACCCTAAACCTAACCCTAGCTCCTAACCCTAAACCTAACCCTAGCTCCTAACCCTTAATGTAATTCTAACCCTAACACTAACTCTAACCTCAACTCTAAACCCCCTAGAAATAGCATTTGACCTCGTGGGGACTAACAAAATGTCCCCAGTTTGTCACATTTTTGTTTGTTTACTATTCTTCTGGTCCCCACAAGAATAGTTAAACACGTCCACACACACAGAGACACAAAGACACACACAGACACACATACACACACGCACACACACGCCCAAAACAGTTAAAGGGTTCATGAGAAGAAGATTTAAAGGTCCACTTTAGCGATGTGTAAGTCTGTCAGGCACAAAGATTAGACATCCTGTACCGCATTGGAGATGGGGCAAATCTCCTTTTCTATGCCAGATAAGGAAACACACACACACACACTTAACTTATTCTATGTCACACTGTTAGACAGTCAGTCATTATCCAAGGGTTACATTCTAACTGGAGATCTGTATACTTTACACACATATGTTTCACCAGCCCACACAGATTTCTCCCCTCTCACTTAGATTTTTTACCCTTTCTCTCATCCATGCACTCTCTCTTTATTCTTCTCTCCTCTCTTCATCCCTCTCCTTCTCCTCTTTCTCCACCCTCCCCCTCTCTCTTCTCTCCATCCATCACTGGTTTCTCTCTCCATTTTCTAGCCAACCAACATTTCCTATTGATTTATTGATCTGTGCTGGTGGGAGAGACTCTCCTTCTCTCCTCTCCTCTCATCTTCTCTCCTCTCCCTTCCTCGCCTCTTTTCTCCTCTCATCTCGTGTCCTCTCATCGCCTATTCTCTCCTCTCTCTTCTCTCTTGTCCTCTCTCCTCTCCCTTCTCTCCTGTCCTGTCTTCGCCTCTCCTCTTCTCTCCTCTTCTCTCCTGTCCTGTCCTCTTCCTCTCCTCCTCTTCTCTTCCTCTCCTCTCCTCCTCTTCTCTTTTCTCCTGTCCTCTCCTCTCCTCTCCTCCTCTTCTCTTCTCTCCTGTCCTGTCCTCTTCCTCTCCTCTCCTCCTCTTATCTTCTCTCCTGTCCTGTCCTGTCCTGTCCTATTCTCACCTCCTCTTATTTTCTCTCCTGTCCTGTCCTGTCCTGTCCTGTCCTCACCTCTTCTAACTGTGTGGAATGTTTTTCCCTTTTCCACCTCCATCTCTCAAATCCCCCTCTAATTTTCTCCACCCATGTTAGGGGTCTGAAGCGAATTAGAGAAAGCAGGATATCCAATTTATTGGGAGATATATCTCTCTCTCTTTCGCTCTCTCTCTCTTTCTCTCACACACACATGCACACACACTCTCTCTCCCCTCTCCCCTGCACCGTCTTGTGTTATTTTACAATTCATTTAATTTGTTGTTTACAGTCAGGGTTAGGGGCTAAGGAAGAAGTTCCTAAGGTGGTAGGGGCTAGCGGCTAAGGAAGAAGTGTCTAGGGGTTAGGATGGGGCCCTCCTGTCTGGCCACCCCTGTGAGGGTTATTGTATTATGGGACCTGAGAGGTTAGCAGGAATCTCTGGGTTGGTAGAAATAGGATCATCTCTAATGGAGAGAGGGGGAGAGAAAGAGGAGGGGAGAGGAGGAGAGAGGGGGAGAGAAAGAGGAGGGGAGAGGAGGAGAGAGGGGGAGAGAAAGAGGAGAGGAGAGGAGGAGAGAGGGGGAGAGAAAGAGGAGAGGAGAGGAGGAGAGAGGGGGAGAGAAAGAGGAGAGGAGAGGAGGAGAGAGGGGTGGACTACTTGGGATTTGTTCCCCTCTGTAAAACTAAGAACTAGCTCTCACAATCTCACATCAGAATTAGACGTTTATCCATGTTTCTCAAAATGCCAAATTGTGAAGTTGTTGCAAACGTCAAATTTCAAAGTGTTTAATGTTAAGGTTAGGCATTAACTCCAAATTGTAAGGTTAGGGTTCAGTTTAAGCATTAACACCGAAATCTTAAGGTTAGGCATTAACTCCAAAAGGTTAAGGTTTGGGACAGGCTTAAAGCAAAAATCTCAAAAATAACTTTCTGTTGCTGGATTTGAACTTGCATCTGCCTCTAGGAATCAGAGGCAGATGGAATCAGAGCCAGATGCTTTGGCCCATCCACCATCCCCGTCCACAATGCTCTAGAAAAACCAAAACCTGTTTTCCCTAGTGGCCGGTTTCACCATCCTCTCCCGATGTCCTCAGACACGGATGGACGTTGAATACTGACTTGTATCACAGGTGACCTGGTTGAAAACTAAACGGCACCACACACACATACAGTACAGTAGACACACTCAAATGCACACACACACATACACCTATACTTTTGAACTAGGTCAAGTCACAGGGAATTGTCTAACAAGACATTTGGCAGTGTACCTGAATGCACCCCTAAACTCTTTTGGGGATGACCTAAGACAGTAGTGTGTGAAAGGGTTCCCAGTAATCGTTTGTGGGAGATTACCTCAATCTCAGTAATGGGTTTATGCTGTCCCAAGTGCACCCCTTGTCTGTCCATCTTTCTGTCTGCCTGCATACCTGTCTGTCGATGTGTCCACCGTCTGTCCTTCCGTCTGTCCATCTTTCTGTCTGCCTGCATACCTGTCTGTCGATGTGTCCACCGTCTGTCCATCTTTCTGTCTGCCTGCATACCTGTCTGTCGATGTGTCCACCGTCTATCCTTCCGTCTGTCCGTATGTCTGTCTGTTTTAGAATAAACCACTTGTGTGTGTACAGAAGGGTTGTTACTAATAGTTTTGGGGATGACCTGATACAGACAGACGTGTGTGAGAGGTTTGTTAGTAATAGTTTTGGGGAGGTACGGTATGACCTCACTCCATAATGTGTCCATCCACCTCTAATCTCTTTAAGGTGATGTTCTTTTTCCCATCAGCCCTGTCTCTAATGGCAGCACTATGATAAATCTAATAGTCCTAACATAACACACATCTCAACTTTTACACCGTCTCATCCCAATCCACCTCAAAACTATATGTTTTATGTCCTGCCCAGCTCAGTTCTGTAGAACAGAGTACCACAAAGTAATGACTCCTCTGGAAAATGTATATATTGCCTTTGATTTTTGCCTGCTTTCTCGCAATACAGCCCGGCTTTAGTGGGATAAAAATTGATTTTTAAGCTTTTTGTGCATTAGCCTTTAAATTAGAAATGTTATTTGCAGAAGGTCCTTTCGTGATCAATGAGAGAAATCTAGATTTATTACTGTGATGTAATAAGAGAGTTTGGCTACAGAAGAGCCAGAGAGGTATAGGGTACTGCAAAGAGAGAAGACAAGAGTAGTTTGTGTGTTTGTGTGTGTGTGTGTGTGTGTGTGAGTGTGTGTGTGTGTGTGTGTGTGTGTGTGTGTGTGTCACGCCCTGCTCTAAGTATTTTGTGTTTTTCTTCATGTATTGGGTCAGGCCAGGGTGTGGCATCGGGTTTTTTGTATTGTGGTGTGTTTTGTCCTGGGGTTCTGGTGTGTATGTATTGGGATTGTAGCTAGTGGGGTTATCTAGCGAAGTCTATGGCTGTCTGGAGTGGTTCTCAATCAGAGGCAGGTGTTTATCGTTGTCTCTGATTGGGAACCATATTTAGGCAGCCATATTCTTTGAGTTTGTCGTGGGTGATTGTCCTGAGTGTCTTGATGTCCTTGTTTGATGTTAGTTGACACAAGTATAAGCTGTTTTCGTTTCGTTTATTGTTTTGTAGTGTTCATGTTTAGTCGTGTTTACGTTTGTTTAAATAAACATGGATCGCAATCGACACGCTGCAGTTTGGTCCGACTCTCCTTCACTATATGAAAACCGTTAGTGTGTGTGCGTGTGTTGTGCATGTGTTGTGCGTGTGTTGTGTGTATGTATGTCTGTGCGCGTGCGAGCGTTTCCGCTTGCGTAGACAGCCTTGTAGGCAATATTCCGTCCCTGTGCTTCAGCTCCACTCAAATAACCTTTCCTGAAGCTTTGCTTAAGTTTCCATGATCTTTTAGTAATTAGAACACTTACACAAACTCCCATCTGGTCCTTGGGAGCCAAAATACATATAAGCACCACATCCATTTCTTTCTCTTCCTTCTTCTCATCATCCTCTTCTCCCCCTCCTCCTCCTCATATTATCATAATCTCTTTATCTTGTTTTTGTATTTCTTTGAAAGCCTCTTCACACACTCACATTCTGTACATCCTGTCCTTTTACATCTTTCAAGAGCTCCTTTGAAGATGTGCACACTCTGAAAGTGTGTGTGTGTGTGTGTGTTTGTGTGTGTGTGTGTGTGTGCTCACACTCAAAATCCTAGTTTTATTTTTTTTTTGCAACAAGCTCTCAGTCTCACTGCAGAATCCAACGTTTGTCCATAAACATCACATTAGGAAAATGTAGACATTCATTCTGAATGGTTAAAGATGCAGTCCAGGATCTTAAGCACAACAAAATCATAACATATTGGATTAGTAACATACTGCAAAATTCGTAACATATCACACTAAATGGATGACGTACTACAGAATTGGCTCGTGAGCACCACTTTCAAATCTACTGGCTGAAGTTTTACAAAATATTGAAAAAGCATTATTTAGGGTTAATGTTTAGGATATGGTTAAAAAACGAAAAAATTAAAAAGTGGGATTGAACAAGCGACCCTCGGAGCTGGAGCTTGCAGCTTACGCCCATCTGCCATCCCTGTCCACAATACTCAAACCCAAGCCAACTTAATGGTAATAGCGCTCACCGCTCCACCTAGTGGCTGGTTTTGATGTCATCTCCTGGTGTCCCGTTTACCTGGACGGACTTCCAATTAACAATTCATCAAAGGGTGATTTTCAGAATGCAATGTTATACAGTGCATACACACACACACACTCACACTCACACACTCACACTCACACTCACACACACACACACAGTCCTCTTCTTCTACTAACAATAAGAGGTAATGAGATCTCTGGTCCTTCAGGGGGAAAGACAGAACAACATTTATCTTGTTTCCTTATTCTTCTCTTTCTATCTCTCTCGCTTTATCCCTCTCTCTCTCTTTCTCTATCTCTCTCTCTCTCTCTCTCTCCATCTATCTCTCCCTCCTTCTCTGTCCTCTGTGTGTTCTGTTCAGTGTTTTCTCCTTCTGTCTCTATGGTACCTGCCAGCCAGACGCTGTGCTGTGGTGGTCAGAGGGGGACTCATTGATTTTTCCTTCCCCTTTTCTTCCTCCCCCTCTCTTTCCTTCCCCTCTCCCTCCTCCCCCTCTCTTTCCTTCCCCTCTCCCTCCTCCCCCTCTCTTTCATTCCCCTCTCCCTCCTCCCCCTCTCTTTCCTTCCCCTCTCCCTCCTCCCCCTCTCTTTCCTTCCCCTCTCTCTCCTCCTCCTCTATTTTCTCCAGGGTTTTGACAGAATCATGGAAACAAAGGAAGTGCTCTGTGACAGAAAGAAAACCTTTTATTCAGACTGAGGGAACGGCTGCTTCAAGCTAGCAACAGTATGGTTAATCACACACACACACACCGACACACTCACACACACTCACACACAACCAACATAGGTGAAACAGCCTTTTATTCAACCACAGAAACACAACAGAGACACAGAGAGAGACACAGAGAGACACAGACAAAAAGACACAGACAGAGACGGACAGAGACACAGACAGATAGACAGACAGAGACGGACAGTACTGCATTGCAGTATTTACACACTATTTACTCAGTATTACACAGTATTACACAGTATTACACAGTATTACACAGTATTACACAGTATTACACAGTATCACACAGTATTACACAGTATTATACAGTATTACACAGTATTACTCAATATTACACAGTATTACACAGTATTACTCAGTATTACACAGTATTACACAGTATTACTCAGTATTACTCAGTGACAAATAACAACTGCTCCAAAATCAAAGAATAGAATACAATAGAATACAATGGTTACTAACTGACCACACTGTACAGTCTCATATCTTACATCAGGTCTTTCTGAGAGTCTGATTTTAGATCAGATAAGCAGAGGAGGTCCTAGCGCATAGGTCTCTTCATTAAATGAAAGATTTTAACCCCCAAAGATAAAATGAACTGTGATTCAATTTAACACATTTTCATCATTATTGAGATGATGTGGAGATCAAATCGATTCTGTGTCATTTTAGCTTCAGTCCTACCAGATTGCCAGGCATGTGTGCCTGTAACTCATATCTACAGCAATATACCGAGGTGTGTGTGTGTGTGTGTGTGTGTGTGTGTGTGTGTGTGTGTGTGCTTGCGTGCATATCTCACATCCACAGCAATATGCTGAGTTAATCTTTATTAAATTGTTGCTGTAATGTGAATATCTGCAGTTCAGGAGAGAAGGGGTGCAAGAGTACACTGACCATACTGACATATACTGACATACAGTGCATTTGGAAAGTATTCAGACCCCTTGACTTTTTCCACATTTTGTTACGTTACCTTATTCTAAAATGTATTATATTGTTTTTTCCCCTCATCGATCTACACACAATACCCCATAACAATAAATCAAAAACATGTTTTTTTTTTTTTTGCAAATATATTTTAAAAAATACAAAATTTAAATATCACATTTACATAAATATTCAGACCTTTACTCAGTACTTTGTTGAAGCACCTTTGGCAGTGATTACAGCCTTGAGGGTTCTTTGGTATGACGCTACAAACTTGGCACACCGGTATTTGGGTAGTTTCTCCAATCCTTCTCTGCAGATCCTCTCAAGCTCAGTCAGGATGGATGGGGAGCATCGCTGTACAGCTATTTTCAGGTCTCTCCAGAGATTTTCGATCGGGTTCAAGTACGGGCTCTGGCTGGGCCACTCAAGGACATTCAGAGACTGGTCCCGAAGCCACTGCTGCGTTGTCTTGGCTGTGTGCTTAGGGTCGTCCCCACAGCATGATTCTGCCACCACTATGCTTCACCGTAGGGATGGTGCCAGGTTTCCTCCAGATGTGACGCTTGGCATTAAGGCCAAAGAGTTCAATCTTGGTTTCATCAGATCAGAGAATCTTGTTTCACATGGTCTGAGAGTCCTTTAGGTACCTTTTGGCAAACTCCAAGTGGGCTGTCATGTGCCTTTTACTGAGGAGTGGCTTCTGTCTGGCCACTCTACCATAAAAGCCTGATTGGTGGAGTGCTGCAGAGATGGTTGTCTTTCTGGAAGGTTCTCCCATCTCCACAGAGGAAATCTGTGGGTTCTTGGTCACCTGACTGACCAAGGCCCTTCTCCCCCAATTGCTCAGTTTGGCCGGGCATTCAGCTCTAGGAAGAGTCTTGGTGGTTCCAAACTGTTTCCATTTAAGAATGATGGAGGTCACTGTGTTGTTGGAGACCTTCAACGCTGCAGACATTTTTGATACACTTCCCCAGATCTGTGCCTCGACACAATCCTGTCTCGGAGCTCTGTGGACAATTCCTTCAACCTCATGGCTTGGTTTTTGCTCTGACACGCACTGTCAACTGTGGGACCTTATATAGACAGGTGTGTCCCTTTCCAAATCATGTCCAATTAATTAACTTTATCACAGGTGGACTACAATGAAGTTGTAGAAACATCTCAAGGATGATCAATGGAAACAGGATGTACCTGAGCTAAATTTAGAGTCTCATAGCAAAAGGTCTGAATACTTATGTAAATAAGGTATTTCTGTTTAGTTATTTTTATAAATTTGCAAACATTTCTGAAAACTTGTTTTAATTTGTCATTATGAGATTGTTGAGGAAAAAAGTATTGAATAGATTTTAGAATAAGGCTGTAAGGTAACAAAAATGTGGAAAAAGTCAAGGGGTCTGAATACTTTCCAAATGCCATGTATACTGACATATACTGACATATACTGTATACAATCAATTCATATAAGCTGGACAAAACAGTCAAAATAAGTAATAGAGGAGAGAACAGGGACAGTGTTGAGTCGGTGTTGAGAGTCAGTGTTGAGTCAGTGTTGAGAGTCAGGGTTGAGAGTCAGTGTTGATAGCCAGTGTTGAGAGTCAGTGTTGATAGCCAGTGTTGAGAGTCAGTGTTGAGTAACTGTTGAGAGTAAGTGTTGAATCAGTGTTGAGAGTCAGTGTTGAGAGTCAGTGTTGGATCAGTGTTGAGAGTCAGTGTTGATTCACTGTTGAGAGTCAATGTTGAGTCACTGTTGAGAGTAAGTGTTGAATCAGTGTTGAGAGTCAGTGTTGAGAGTCAGTGTTGATAGCCAGTGCTTATAGTCATTATATAGAGTCAATGTTGAGGGTCAGTGTTGATAGCCAGTGTTGAGAGTCGGTGTTGATAGCCAGTGTTTTATAGCCTGTATTGAGAGTCAGTGTTGATAGCCAGTATTGAGAGTCAGTGTTGATAGCCAGTATTGAGAGTCAGTGTTGAGAGTCAGTGTTGATAGCCAGTGTTGAGAGTCAGTGTTGATAGCCAGTATTGAGAGTCAGTGTTGAGAGTCAGTGTTGATAGACAGTGTTGAGAGTCCGTGTTGATAGACAGTGTTGAGAGCCAGTGTTGATACCAGTGAAAAAAAGCTGTACTGACAGAGGAGAGGAAAGAGCTGGGGGTGAGAGGAGAAAATGAAAGAACATACTGTAGAAAGGTAGGAAAAAGGATGGACAGAGAGAGGAAGGACAGAGAGAGTAGGGACAGAGAGAGGGGGGGAAGAGAGAGAGGGGGGACATAAGGAGAGGGCATAGAAAGGTAGGAGAGAGGGGGACAGAGAGGAGGCTAGGAGAGAGGGAGGAGAGTGGAGGCAGGGTCGGTGAGTGTTGAGGGCCTGTAGTTAGCGTCTGTAGTGATTCTGACTCATTTTGAAGCGTAATGTTTTCCTCTCAGAGCCTCTCTCAGCTAAATGCCCCATCTGGTGCCATCTCACCCTCTACAGGACAGAAATCAATAACAATCATTTCCCTAAGACTCTCTTTCTGACACACACAAGCACACACAGAGGGAGAGAGAGACACACACACACACAGTTGTACAAACACACAAACGAATGGATGCACGCACAAGCATACACACACCCATACATATACACACGTGTTACATAGTAATCGATTGAGGTTATGGGTCTGGTTAAGTTGAAGAATGAATTAATCTATACATTACTTAGTTAGTTCATTAATAGTTAATAGTGATGGCTGATGGCTGTGTGTGTGTGTGTGTGTGTGTGTGTGTGTGTGTGTGTGTGTGTGTGTGTGTGTGTGTGTGTGTGTGTGTGTGTGTGTGTGTGTGTTGGTCAACGGTTGGAGACCTGGCTGTTGACCTTGAACTCAGAGGTCAGGCAGCAGACGGCCAGCCAGCTGGACATTTCCATCTCAAAGATCACCCCTCAGACACACACACACATACCATACGCACACACCACACACAAACTCAAAAAACACACACACACTCCACACACACACGGGCACACACGCCCCTATCTTCAAGTGTAGCCCTGTAATTTGATGTGTGATTTCATTGTGATTTCATCAGTTTGATCTTGGCCTTTCTATTAAACTAGAGCAGGTGGAGTTCGCTGCTGCTCATCTATGTTTGATCTTATCTTTCACTCAATACCCAATACAGTGTTAGCCCACTGAGCTAAAGCCTAGACATTAACAAGGCTTCAGGTCAACAAATACTGGACTGCAGAGAAACTATGCTAGAAAAATGTGGTATTCTTCTCCTCCCCGAGAGGGATGGATGGATGGACAGAGAGAGCGATCGACTGAAAGAGAGATGTTGGAGGAAGGGATAGAGAGATGGAGAGAGAGAAGGAGAGATGGTTCGAGGGAGGGAGGGAGAGATGAGAGACGTTGGAGGAAGGGATAGAGAGATGGAGAGATGGTTAGAGGGAGGGAGGGAGGGAGGGAGGGAGGGAGGGAGGGAGGGAGGGAGGGAGGGAGGGAGGGAGGGAGGGAGGGAGGGAGGGAGGGGGGGAGGGAGGGAGGGTTGCACTGTAAAAAAGCCAAATAACCCAATTGCTTAATCAGCGTAATTCTACGAGTTGACAAGCATTGAAGGTGATTATACTTAAAATATCAAGGCAACCAACTGCAATAGGATTTCTAGTTCAACAAGGTGTCACGGTCTGACTTCCGTATTCAACATTTGTCCGCTGGAGGGGTGGGGGGGGTAAACGTAACATTTTGACGGTTAAGTTTTGGCATTCATTTCGACTGGTTAAGCTAAGGGTTCAGGTTTGCAATAAAGTTATAACAGAAGATCCTTGATGCCCACTCACCCTAAAATTCTACAGGTGGATAGTATAAGGGCACAGGGTGGGAGGCAGATGGTTTGAGTCGCTGATATTTATTTTAATCAGGCAAAAGATCATAAACAAGGAGGCACAGTGGCACAGTGTGGCAGAGTTTAGGAAACCCTGACCTACGACTATGTAGAACAGGAGTCTCCAACCATGTCCCTGGACAGCTACCCTCCTATAGGTTTTTGCTCCAACCCCAGTTGTAACTAACCTGGTTCAGTTTATCAACCAGCTAATTATTAGAATCAGGTGTGCTAGATTAGGGTTGGAGTAAAAACCTATAGGACAGTAGCTCTCCAGGAACAGGGTTGGAGTAAAAACCTATAGGACAGTAGCTCTCCAGGAACAGGGTTGGAGTAAAAACCTATAGGACAGTAGCTCTCCAGGAACAGGGTTGGAGTAAAAACCTATAGGACAGTAGCTCTCCAGGAACAGGGTTGGAGTAAAAACCTATAGGACAGTAGCTCTCCAGGAACAGGGTTGGAGAGCTCTGATGTAGAACCACCATAAAATAAATATGGATATTTTATATCAATCTTCAATCTTATTGATTCACAGAAGATATTTATATAAGCTGTACATGGCTCTGTAGCATCACACAGATGCTAGACATTCAGATTGACAAATAAACCAACATTCTTTGGATATCTAGAATACAGGAGTGTGCACTATTTAATACTAACTCAAGAGAACTGGGTATTCAACAACAGTTTTATATAGTAAAAGTAACATACAATATTTTTTTATGAACAGTGTAGTACAAGTCAGTGTGTCCAAGTGTGTCTCAGGTGTAGAGACACAAGTGCAAAAAACTGTAGCTACAGATTGTTACACCAGATAATGTGATTCACCCAAAGATTTTTGCAGACATCTTGTCTATTTCACGTCTTCTTTCATTGATCTACACAGGTGGGTGTCCACCACAAAGTATGTCATAATGACAGAGACCTGTCTCAGTCAATGAGTGAGAAGATTTTAAATAGACACGATGGCGGCACACATTTGTTGGATTGCTTAATGGAGCAAAAATATATATTTTCATAAGAGAACATTTTCTCAATTCAAACGGACCCCCAGCAACTGGACAGACATTTTTGAGGCTCCTGTTTCCCCAAATTGAGGACGATGAAGTCATCGATAATGTTGGTCAAAACAACACTGTAGGCTACTTCGAAACAACACTTTATAACTCAAGAAAATCTGAATGCGTATCCCCATGAAACTGATTGAGATCAAACGGTTGGTCTGCAGAGGCTGCATGGGCTTTTCTCCAGTAAAAGTTGAAGAATTATCATTCATGACTGACAGTGAGAAATGTGAAGGGAGGTTCTCTATGAGTAGAGCAGAGACCACAGGTCAAGTAGAGAATCCTGCACATGTGCAGAAGCTTCGGGTCCTTTAGCGGTAGGGAGAAAGGGAGGAGGGACAGAGAGAGGGAGGGAGAGCTGGTTAGAGGTGGAGGGATAGATGGGATGGAGGGACGGGTAGGGAGAAAGGGAGGAGGGACTGAGAAAGAGGGAGGGAGAGCTGGTTAGAGGTGGAGGGATAGATGGGATGGGGGAGGGGTAGGGAGAAAGGGAGGAGAGACAGAGAGAGGGAGGGAGAGCTGGTTAGAGGTGGAGGGATAGATGGGATGGAGGGACGGGTAGGGAGAAAGGGAGGAGGGACTGAGAAAGAGGGAGGGAGAGCTGGTTAGAGGTGGAGGGATAGATGGGATGGGGGAGGGGTAGGGAGAAAGGGAGGAGGGACAGAGAGAGGGAGGGAGAGCTGGTTAGAGGTTGAGGGATAGATGGGATGGAGGGAGTGGTAGGGAGAAAGGGAGGAGGGACTGAGAAATAGGGAGGGAGAGCTGGTTAGAGGTGGAGGGATAGATGGGATGGAGGGAGGGGTAGGGAGAAAGGGAGGAGGGACTGAGAGAGAGGGAGGGAGCGCTGGTTAGAGGTGGAGGGATAGATGGGAGGGGTAGGGAGAAAGGGAGGAGGGACAGAGAGAGAGGGAGAGCTGGTTAGAGGTGGAGGGATAGATGGGATGGGGGGACGGGTAGGGAGAAAGAGGGTCTGTTTTCTGGAAGTGAGACAGACACTTATCCTCTCCTCTCTGTGATGTGATTACTGTAGCCTCTATTATTCATCCTGACCAATACTCAGTCTCTCTCTCCCTTTCTTCATCCCCATTTCCTTACCTCCCTCTGTCTCTCTCTTTCTCCCTGTCATTCTCAGTCTCTCCATCCCTCTTCCTCCCTGCCTCTCCCTCTCTCTCTCTCTCTCTCTCTCTCCTTCCCTCTCAATGTCTGTCTGTCCATCCCTCCAGTGGAACATCCCTACACATAACCTGAATTAGATTTACCACTACATACTCAAGAGTGTGTGTGTGTGTGTGTGTGTGTGTGTGTGTGTGTGTGTGTGTGTGTGTGTGTGTGTGTGTGTGTGTGTGTGTGTGTGTGTGTGTGTGTGTGTGTGTGTGTGTGTGTGTGTGTGTGTGTGTGCGTGCGTGTGCGCTATATAAACATGGTTGAACCTCTTCAGAATGCACATACAGATCTGCTTCCTACACCACCCCCTCTACACACACACACATACACACACACAGCTGTAATTTATGACAGCAATGGCCACAGCGTGGCTGCACATTAAGAAGGTGTTATCTGTTGCAATTACTAATCACTGGCTTTATGGAACCATTCCACATATTATATTAAATCGTCACATACAAACACACATACACACCTGCCACTCCAGGTATTAAGACATTAACATGTGTGTGTGTGATATTGTGTATGTGTGTGTGATATTGTGTGTGTGTGTGTCAGGTAATCCTGTAAAAGCAGATAGGTGTCATGGCACCATTGTAATCCCCTGTTAACAGACACTCCTCGCTAAAACGGTGTCCTCGCTAAAACCTCGTCCTACTAATCCCTGTTCCCCCTACCTGCAAGCACTGACCCCCTGTATCGGCACACACACTTACATACAGCCACACACACACACACACACATCTAAACACGCACAAACACACACCCACACCTGTACATGCTCAACACACTCTCTCATATTGAATAATACAAATCAGACGGCCCCATGTTGCAAAACGTCTTCACCTACTGATATCATTACTGGACCAGGAAAACCTCCTGGCTGTTTTGATTGAATATGACTGTTAATATTAGGGGCCTTCCACCAATGGTTTGTCCAGAGGTCTCTAACCCCTGAGCCCGACCTCTAACCCTGACCCTCTCAGCTGGCCAAACCCTAACCCAGACAGATGTCCCATACACCAGCCCTACCAGTCAACACACACACTCAACTCTTATTCTCTCTCTCTCCTATCCTCCTCTCTTCTCCTCCCTTCCTTTCCTCTACCCTTCTCTTCTATCCTTTCCTCTTCTCTACTTGCATCTGTTCTCCTCCATACCCTCACCTCTCCTCTCTTCTCTCCCCCACTTCTGTCTTCTCTGCTTCTCTCCTCTTCTCTACTTTCATCTGTTCTCCACCATACCCTCACCTCTCCTCTTTTCTCTCCCCCTCTTCTGTCTTCTCTGCTTGTCTTCTCTCCTTCTCTTCTCTCCTCTCCTTCTCTTCTCTCCCCCTCTTCTGTCTTCTCTCCTCTTCTCTCCTCTCCTTCTCTTCTCTCCCCCTCTTCTGTCTTCACTCCCATCTTCTCTCCTCCTCTTCTCTCCCCCTCTTGTCTTCTCTCCTTCTCTCCTCTCCTCCTCTTCTCTCCCCCTCTTCTGTCTTCTCTCCCCTATTCTCTCTTCTCTTCTCTCCTCTTTTCCTCTCCTGTCAATCAACCACAACTAGGTTGTTGTCATATTAGCTGACTAATATTCAGGTGTTTTGAAACATGATCTAATAAAATCTCTATATCTGCTTCTCACTTTTAAAACACATTGATATCAACAGCATTACATATACAGCGTGGTAAAAAAGTATTTAGTCAGCCTCCAATTGTGCAAGTTCTCCCACTTTCGTTGCCCGGGCGGTGTGTTTGGGATCATTGTTATGCTGAAAGACCCAGCCACGTTTCATCTTCAATGCCCTTGCTGATGGAAGGAGTTTTTCACTCAAAATCTCACGATACATGGCCCCATTCATTCTTTCCTTTACACGGATCAGTCGTCGTGATCCCTTTGCAAAAAAACAGCCCCAAAGCATGATGTTTCCACCCCCATGCTTCACAGTAGGTATGGTGTTCTTTGGCTGCAACTCAGCATTCTTTGTCCTCCAAACACAATGAGTTGAGTTTTTACCAAAAAGTTATATTTTGGTTTCATCTGACCATATGACATTCTCACAATCTTCTTCTGGATCATCCAAATGCTCTCTAGCAAACTTCAGATGGGCCTGGACATATACTGGCTTAAGCAGGGGGACACGTCTGGCACTGCAGGATTTGAGTCCCTGGCGGCATAGTGTGTTACTGATGGTAGGCTTTGTTACTTTGGTTCCAGCTCTCTGCAGGTCATTCACTAGGTCCCCCCATGTTTGTTCACCGTTCTTGTGATAATTTTGACCCCACGGGGTGAGATCTTGCGTGGAGCCCCAGATCGAGGGAGATTATCAGTGGTCTTGTATGTCTTCCATTTCCTAATAATTGCTCCCACAGTTGATTTCTTCAAACCAAGCTGCTTACCTATTGCAGATTCAGTCTTCCCAGCCTGGTGCAGGTCTACAATTTTGTTTCTGGTGTCCTTTGACAGCTCTTTGGTCTTGGCCATAGTGGAGTTTGGAGTGTGACTCTTTGAGGTTGTGGACAGGTGTCTTTTATACTGATAACAAGTTCAAACAGGTGCCATTAATACAGGTAACGAGTGGAGGACAGAGGAGCCTCTGAAAGAAGAAGTTACAGGTCTGTGAGAGCCAGAAATCTTGCTTGTTTGTAGGTGACCAAATACTTATTTCCCACCATAATTTGCAAATAAATTCATTAAAAATCCTACAATGTGATTTTCTGGATTTTTTTTTCTCATTTTGTCTGTCATAGTTGAAGTGAACCTATGATGAAAATTACAGGCCTCTCTCATCTTTTTAAGTGGGAGAACTTTCACAATTGGAGGCTGACTAAATACTTTTTTGCCCCACTGTATCATGTTCTTCAAGACAGCAAGAATAAAACAAAACGTGTTCATATAAAATATATAATTTAAAGGCCCACAGTATAATATAGGCTACTGTATCTATAATGTATTTATCTGTGTTGTTTCTATACAATTTTTATGTTTATTCGTTAAAAAAAAATATGTGAAGGGTTTTGTATTCTCTGATATGTTAGAAATTGCACTATAGATTATAGGCCTTCTACTTTTATATATCCGTTAGAATTGTCTGAGCCCATTTCAGCAAAGGTCAATTGCTTTCTATGACTGGTTATATTTATAAGAAAACCCCTATAGGTCTGGGCCTAAATGACCCTTCATTGTTTGAATGTTAATTATATAAGGGAGATTTGTTGATAGGCTACGAATGTACCATAACCTTGTCCTTCACAATAGCATGGATATAGATCATGACAAGGATCCAGATCAACGTACACTAGATCTCTCTTTAAATACCCTTGTGTTGCAAATATTTGGTTCTCAATCTATTTCTAACGTCACCAATAATAAACCATGTTTTGGTTAAAACTGCGGATCATTCAAATAAAATATTTCAGGGTCCAGCTGAGATGTGGCTCACGTGCTGAGGGCTGACCGACCCCCACTTCCACGTGCCCTCCACCACGGATCGAACCTTTCGATTGAAACTGAAGTAATTTGCATACTGCATACTGATTCCCTCTCTGCCCGGGCCGATCCATAACCGGGCTGCTAGTCAAATGCGCGAGGAGCATTAAAAGCACGGGCAGAGACAGGCGGGAACCGCACGAGGAGCACACGGGACGGACTGACAGGCAGAGGGAAAGGGCAGGTTTTATTCCGCCGACCAGGAACCGGAGAGTTTGAGGTTGAAATGAAGGCACGCCCTGGGCTGTTTCTACAGGACGCACGAGGGCAGCTTGACCTGCCTGCACCGGAGCCTGACGCAACACGGGAGAGAGCGAGACACTCCAACTCTTGTTGAATGACTAGCTATTAAAACCGATGTGGAGCTACAGTGTTCATCATACCTGTGTGTCATGTTCAGTTGGGCTCAGCGTGGAACGTTCAGCTATAGAAATATACTGTCTAGAATAGACATGCCTTTCTGACATGTAGGAATCATGTCCGCTATTCATGGCATTCCGTCTGCATTTCTTAGTATGTCTGAACTGAACTGGACCATGATGGAGAAAGCTATGTGTCTATGTGTATGTTCTGCTGTGGTGTGTTCAGATGTGGTGTGTTCTGATGGGGTGTGTATCTGGGGTGTGTTCAGATGTGGCTTGTTCAGATGGGGTGTATTCTGCTGCAACACTGTGATGTGTTCAGATGTGATGTGTTCTGATGGGGTGTGTATCTGGGGTGTGTTCAGATGTGGCTTGTTCAGATGGGGTGTATTCTGCTGCAACACTGTGGTGTGTTCAGATGTGGTGTGTTCTGATGGGGTGTGTATCTGGGGTGTGTTCAGATGTGGTTTGTATCTGGGGGGTTTGACAGGAAAATGTGTGTAAACTGGGAGGCTCGTAAAAGATGCATGAGGGCATCAGATTCATGTTGTGGTAGAGGATGACAGCCAGGGGTGTGTGTGTGTGTGTGTGTGTGTGTGTGTGTGTGTGTGTGTGTGTGTGTGTGTGTGTGTGTGTGTGTGTGTGTGTGTGTGTGTGTGTGTGTGTGTGTGTGTGTGTGTGTGTGTGTGTGTGTCAGACATTGTTTAGTCATAGTCTGTTTGGACCTATTTCATTATGTTATTACCAGTTTATTGTTAGGTTTGGCACCCACCAGTTGATATCTACATTCAGGGTTAAACGAGCTAGGGGCATTAGACTTCAATGACAACACATTTTAACCCAACATTAATATGAAGGATTGTGTTACAAATGTAAGCTAGATTTATATAAATTGATATTTTAACTCTAGTAACTGTAGTAACTATAGTTGTCATCGCAACAGGCGAGCACACATTGCAGATGTTCTGCTCAGTGCATTTGGCCCTACCCTTACACACACGCGCACTTTTACTGCGTACCACAAATGATCCAACTATCTTCTTCATTTTTTGTAATGTAAATGTAGTCTATTGACTGGGGTTTTAGAAGACCATTACAAAAACGAAATAATATTTATTTTAAAATACGTTTATTGACAAAAGGTCTGGTGCTGCAACAAGTTATCACATTCTCACTGCAGAATTAGACGTTCGTCCAAATGTCAAATTTCGAAGTTGTTCGTCTCCAAACGTCAAATTGTGTGTTTTTGTTGTTCCTGCTGCTTTGTATAGTTCCATTTATCCTGGGTATATTCAGTGCTCCCTGAAAATGACAAAAAATCTCACCCAAAACCCTTTTTCCTAAACTATTTTGTTTTGCCAGACATTAATGCAATAACATAGTAGGCCAAACCACCTGAATGATTCGAAACCATTTCAGATGGAGAAATATTGGCCTACCACCTAATGAAATGTCTCATTCATCTCTTGATGAACATAACATAACCTCTAGGTAAACCACCCTGCTCCTTATTTTGTCTATTCTATCTTTTCTATTTCATTTAAATATAATATAGATATTACAAAAGTATCATTTGGTGTTGCAGAAAAATGTGTTGACAGCGAGACAACCTAATCAGTGTTTTCTCGTGGATAAGATGATGATGGTGATGATAATGATTTCCACCACACCGTGACATTGTTAAGACAACCTGTCTGCGATTCTTAACAAAGTTGTTTTGGTTGAAGAATATTCAGACGTTGATACGGTTGGATATACGCCTGGCCTGCATGTCACTCTTTATCCATAAACATGTGTTCCCTCCATCAGTCGTTATAGCCTAGGCCTAGCCTGCTTTATCACAATATGCTATGAATATTATAGGACAATTAATTCCGAGGCGAAGACACGAGAATCTCCCTTGATGTCGAAAACCAAATGGCCCGGAATAATCTAACGTCGTTTCAACAGGGCCGTAGATACAAGCAATCAAATCCAAACATTTCAGATAGTGACCCTAGTGCCGTCACTAATCTGCTCTCAATATTTGCAGCTCTCGCTCCTCAAATAAATATGTTTAATGTGCCCGTACGAACATTACAGCAACCATCAGATGACGTATGGTCATTATAACCACTTAGAGACAGCTTTTAACAACTTGTGTAAGGCTCTAATGCTTTAAAGGCATATTAATTGATATAAGAATCTAGGACATGGGGAGAATTAAGACTATTACCTTATGATAGGCTACAGGGGAATATGTTATAGTGTAGGCCTAATTACCAATAGGCTATTGAAAAATAATTTGGACAGTTTACTTTCGTTCGAAGTCAATCACTGCATTTCTTACAATGGAGTCGACTGCAGCATATCATTACACTACAGATTTATGCCAGTTGGCCAGGGATATAAATTATTACAAATGCTATATATTTAATACCATAAATCCCAATAATTATAATAAGTGAAAGTTGTGTTAGTTACCGTGCCGCTCAGACGAATGTCCTGTTGTGTGTAGCCTACTGCTCAGAAAGAGCATCCTTTTAAATGCTTTCGTTTTTTTATAAAATAAATTAGGTGTCAAAGTATAAAGGTATAGGCATATAGCTCATTTTTCTACAGCCTACAAGAAGTAGGCCTAAAGAAAGGGTTTTTATTAGAATACATGCATTCCTTTTAAAGTGTCAGTAAAGTGAATTCGTTATTGCGAGTTCTAGAAGTTTACTGAAGAATGCCATACTCCATACTCTTACTCCATGAGGTTGCTGATTCGAGACATGTTTGCAGATTGACCATTCAACTATTTGAACTAAACGAATAGTAAACTGTTTTTTTATTCGAGGAAGTAAGACTACCCTACATAAAAATATTGAAAAAAACAGCGCCTAAGATTCTCATTTTATTTTCAGTTGCTATATAGCCTTTAGCAATCTATAAAACGTTTGGTATTACGCTATTAATATCCTATACTATATAATTTAAAACCTCGGTCTGCAATCAAATATTATTGAATTGGTTAGCATAGTCTATGCACAATATTTAGCCATAAGAAATAGGTAGATATTAATAGTGCCGGCCTACATGTAATCATGTGAACAGGCATATTGACCACGCTTAATTCAATTCAGGCCACTGTAAGTATGAACTTCGATTATATTAGTCTTGTCTAGAAATATAGTGTCTAGACGGTCGCTTTTGCCTAAATCTGGTTTGGGAATTCTAATAGTGTCGTTATGAGCGTTAATAACCCATCTCTGTAGTAGTATGTCACTATCTGTAGAGCTGAGATGATCGATCCATGTGCCTCTGTCTCCAATATAAACCACAGCATATGAAATGAACGATAATAATGTTATGCTGCACTTTAGTAACGGCCACCGTAAAACCATGGAATGTTGGACGCTGTGCACTGAAGGTTACAACCAAATAGTCACTATTCGGGTTAGGATATTTGTAGTAGGCCTAACCTTTGCTCCATAAACATACTCTGTTACCATCCTCGTCATCATTCACATAGAGAGAGGAGAGGCATAGGCCTGCTCTATTAATAATTGTATATGCAACATTGGTTATTGGATTCAACACTATAACCTAATGCCGACTGTAGGATATATATGACTGTGAATATGACCCAGAGTCAACAGAATACAACAGCAGTCTGTGGATAATTAATAATTAATACAGACAGTCTCCACCGTGCAGCCTGACCAACCGAGCCAATGGGTGAGGGTGTTTCCGCTTTGCTCTAATAAGGCTGGTGCTTTGGGTTAACTTACCTGACTGACTTTTACCTTCTGAACAGAGCCATGTTTTTATTTGATCTAAATAAATGCTATGCTTCTGACTATTCAACTACGTAGGAATGACTGGTAACCAAGGCAAGAGCATCGTGATGTTCTATTGAATATTACGATACATGCTATTGTGGAGGTGGCTGCTGCAGATCTGTGGTATGGGCCTATCTTTCACAATATGCCAATATGTTTTCAACGACGTTGTTGCGGGACAGTCATTTGTAAGCTACATGGCCATAATTAAAACGGCCAGACATGTCATAGCCTATCTACTGTATGTTGCTGCAGTTACGGTGAAGGATGGGGTTTTCTTTTGAGCTGATAGGTTTTGTTATGTCAGTTGACTTCTTAGTTAGTTGACACACGTTTTATGAAAAGCAGTGTTTATGTGAATAGGTTTAATATATATTTCTCTCTCTCTTTTTCTACATTCATCAACTACTTGCTACAACAACCACAGACTATTCTCTACAGGGACACGACACACACACTGCGGCTTTGACGCGTGAATAGGCCACAACACTATGACACTCAAAAACATACACGCGCACACCGCCCTTTTGCATGTTGCTGGAGGGAAAAATATCGATCAGCTTGAGAATGTGTGCAGATGTGGCTGCTGAAACGTGAATCTTTCTCTTCTTATTTGGCCTGATATAGACTATAATATGTTTGTCTGTTTGTCTGATAAGAGCTGTTATTCGTGATGATTGATTATTATTTGCCTCACAAATGTTATGTCAATTAATTTAGCAAATTGATAACATATTTAATTTTAAATGTATTACTTTTTAAATGTTAACACATTTTATTTACTTTGTTGACATTAACTATTTTGTTATTAGGCCTAGGCTGCACGTTTTGTTTGTAAGTTATCAATAGGCCTATGTCGAATCTCTGCCCAGTCCTTTATTATATCCATACCGTTGGAAAGCATCTCGTTGTTCATTAAGTGTCTTTGTTTCTGGGCAAACGTCAAGTCCCCACACGCCACTGACGTTGACTTCCTATTAGAGACCATTTAACTTTTACGTTTCTCTTCTTTAACTTGTTCAACTGAACGGTGTCCTGTTGTTCTTGACCCTGACAGATGCCGCGGTGTGTGTGTGTGTGTGTGTGTGTGTGTGTGTGTGTGTGTGTGTGTGTGTGTGTGTGTGTGTGTGTGTGTGTGTGTGTGTGTGTGTGTGTGTGTGTGTGTGTGTGTGTGTGTGTGTGAAGTTAATCTGTACGAGCAGCTGTTAACATGAGGAGTCTTGAAGCGTCACCTTTGACATGTGGCCCGGGCTGGGCTCTGGCCGCAGCAAGCTGTCGCCTGCCTGACCGCGTGAAAAGGACGCTTCGAACCCCCCACCCCCCTCCCAACACACACAAGTCATTTGAAGTTCATCCATTGTGTAGCCAATTTAGGAAACTTACAATGTTTGAAATTGTATTGTAATGACGTGGGCCTACTCAATGGGTGAAGGAAATAAAATGACGCAATAAAACATATTTGTCATTCAATATTTGTCATTCAATTGTTTCTCAATTAATTACTAACATCAGTAAGTATTATTATCATGAGAGGTGTTATGTTTATGTAATCATAGGCCTATTCATGAATGATTACTTTTCTTCACTGTGATCAAGTTCACACACACGCACGCACACACACACACACACACACACACACACACACACACACACACACACACACACACACACACACACACACACACTCCGTGTATTGAAGGGGGCACGCGTGGACACACTTAGCCTACACACACCCACACACTCCCATGCACGGCCAGGCCGGTTCGTTAATCTTAATGGTTTAACAATAGACACATCTGTTCATCTTTTTATTTCTAAAGAGAGAGAAGTACAGCTTCATTTGTTACTTCAAACCGACATATGGAATGGTTTTCATTCGGACTGGAGTTGAAAGATTGCTACAATAATCCTCTATTAGGGGACTTTGTTGGGATCCCATTTTAGCTTTATTATATAAAAATAGAGAAACAGCATGATGACATTTGGTTCAAGATAGGTGGTGATTATGAAGGACACGTGTGTGAATATAAGGTTTTGAAAACTGCATGCAAACTGTCATGGTCTAATCACACACGCACACGCACGCGCACCTCATTGACGAGTGGAGAATGAACCCGGAAGTTCACTTCATTTGTTCTGCATGACATGTTAAGGAGGCTCCAGAACAATATTGGATCAATAGGTTTTTATTTGTGTTGAAATACAATAGGCTCAATAGGCTCCATTGAACGTGTAAATTATAACCTAGTAAATAATATTAATTCATTTGTGATTAAATTATTTTATTCCAATGGGTGTGTGAGAGGGGGGGGTTATAACCAGCAGGTATCTTAATACTAATAACTGACGTCAGAGCAGTGTGTGTGTGTGCGTGTGTGTGTGTGTGGTGGGAGGGGATGGAAGGTCGCCCGTGCGCATGTGTGGATGTTCGGGATCGGCAGCGGTGAAACGGAGGTGTGGAGAAACCGAGCAGCACGAGAAAAGCCACGGAGAGAGAGATGGCGCAGGACCCGACCGGAGCGCAAGGACAGGCGGGGGGGCTCGAGACACAACCCGGAGGAAGCAAAAAATAAAATGTTGTATCAATAAAACGAGTCTAAAAGGGAAAGAAAAATATATAATCGGAGGAAAGAAAATAATCAACAAAGACAAGAGGAAGAAACACCAGCCATAAAAAGGAAACAAAAAACGTCCATCAACCAGGATTCAGGAGACAGAACAAACCACCACAACAAACCAACAGACTGGGAGGGAACTTTCCCGCCGTGAGGACTCTGGACTGTTCTGTGGACATCCATCCATCTCCCAGGTCACATAGATGGTCGCCAAGCATTATGAACGCGCAACTGTCCATGGAGAGCCTCGGCGACCTGAGCCATGAGTCTGTGGCCGGTCCAGGAGAGCTGCTAGTCGGCCACAGCCCACACCCCCGCCCGGGTGGGGGCCGAGGGCTGGCGCACCGCTCCATGGGCATGACGAGCCTGCTAGACGGGGGAGAATACCACTCCCACCACGGACACAACACTGGGCACCCCGGTCATCACCTGCACCCCGCCATGAGTATGTGCGAGACCCCCCCTGGAATGAGCGCAAGCACCTACACCACCCTCACACCTCTCCAGCCTCCCCTACCCCCCATCTCCACTGTAGCAGACAAGTTCTCTCATCATCACCATCATCATCATCATCCACACCACCACCATCCTCATAATCATCATCAGCGACTCCCTGGTAATGTCACCGGCAGCTTTACGTTTATGAGGGACGAAAGGGGGCTGGCGCCGATCAACAACCTCTACTCCCCATACCACCACAAAGACGCCCCTGGGATGGGACAGAGCCTCTCCCCACTGTCTGGCTCTGGCCTGGCCGGCCTACACAGCTCCCAGGCCGGCCTGCCTCCCTATGCCCACCCCGGGGTCTCAGCCTCCATGCCGGGGGAGAAGATGCAGTTGACTCCCGGTGGGTTCGAGGCTCATCACCCCACCATGCTGGCCAGACACGCAGAACAGCACCTCACCTCCTCGGGGAACATGCTCCATATAAACGGCCTTCATCACCACCACCCTCATGCCCACCTCGGAGCCTCGGGGCACGTCCTGGGCCACGGGAACCCCCGGGACAACAACACCCAGAGCCACGCCTCAGGGCCCGGTGTTCAAGTCCACGGGGTTGGTGGTGGTGGCGGTACCGACGGCAATTCGACGGGTCAAATGGAAGAAGTAAACACCAAAGAAGTAGCGCAGAGGATCACCACAGAGCTGAAGCGTTACTCCATCCCCCAGGCTATCTTCGCCCAGAGGGTGTTGTGTCGGTCCCAGGGAACACTGTCAGATCTGCTCCGGAACCCCAAGCCCTGGTCCAAACTCAAGTCCGGCCGGGAGACCTTCCGCAGGATGTGGAAGTGGCTGCAGGAGCCTGAGTTCACACGCATGAGCGCGCTCAGGCTCGCAGGTGAGCGAACCCTCGGTAATACCTACTTCATTTTTTATTTATCTTTCTCTCTCCCTTTACTCTTTATCCATAGGGGGTATTTAAGATTGTTTGGTGCTCGTCATTGTAACAGTAGGCCTGTTGTCTGCAGCTGTCTTGAATCTGACATTGGAGTAGCCAGTGGTATGACAGAACTGAAACCTCCCTCTGGAATTTCCTGCAGTTGAATTCATCATTGTCTTTGTTGTAATCTCTGTCTCTTGGCTTTTTCCATTCTATAAGATAAGGGCCCATGTGTCTATTCACGCGCGCGCGTGTGCGTGTGTGTGTGGGTGGGGGTGGGGGGTGTTTGTGTGTGCGTTGGTAAGGTGATCTGGGACTAGAATGAGATTATTTTGCCCAACTCGTCAGCTTTTTGTTGTTCCCAACAGAGTCCACGCGAGTCCATGTAAACAAAGTCCACGCGAGTCTATGTAAACAGAGTCCACTCGCGAGAGAATAAGAATCAAGTTCTAAAAAATATTTTTACATCATGAAAATATTAATTTGCTGCCAGCACACGTAGTAACATCCTCAAGCTGGGCATTTCAGGGCTGAGGGATGGAACATCTGCGGAAAATAGTATAACAGAATAACAATATAATACAAGATTTTCCAGGATCAATATGACCATTATTTTAAATCTTGAGGAAAGCTTATGGAAACTGTGTCTTTGGCTGCGTTGACGCACTTATTGTGTTTCAGTGAGTGTGTTTTTGTCTTGGAGCTAAACTCGTTAGGAGGCGTGACGCGGGGCTGACTCTGGGTTTGTGGTAATTAACTGATAGATAGCTCTCTATTAATTTGTCCCCGAGGACCCGAGTCAATCCGCCTGAACCGTTCTAGCGGACACACACACGGAGCCACGCAGTCGCCAGCATACAAAGGAATTGCTTTATGTCTAATCAATGACGCGCTGAGGCGGATGGGTTTTTGGCTTGTGAAAAGTGTGAGGCTGAAAGTGTGTTAAATCGCCATTGATTATTTGCAGCGTGTGTTTGTGTGTGTCATTAACAGTATATATAACCATATATATACCATGTCACTTTAATTTTTTGGTGACTTAAATAGACGAATAAACATGTTGCAGTCCAAACGCAACTCTTGATCTTTCGATGCAGGTGATTCAAAATCAGGGTATTACTTATTATAAGTCTGTTGACGCACGCCAAGCACATTTGTATTGATCCATTAGAATTAGAACCAATAATCCCTTCCATCTCGTGAGCTAAGGGGAAACATTATCACTCAGGACAGAAAAAATATAAATTTCCCGGAATTGTTTTCAGTTAATTCATGAATGTTAGGTAGTACGCCTGTGCTGTTCTATTTAGCCCTGACATGCGTTTATAAAAGTAAAAAGTAAAATAACATATTTTTCATTAGGCTTATTGTGTTGAATTTTTGAGTGGGGGGATTATTTTGCCAGTGTCTCCCTCTTCATTCTATTTTAGCCTAATTTCACTTCCATAAAACCTCAACCACAATATGCATAGCTTTTGCATCCATGCGCATATATATTTTATTTCTCCCTAATGAAAATATATACATATTACTTTATATAACTTCGACCCGAATCATAAAGGCTTCGTTGTGAAATACCTCTCCTAATGTTAATAACGTTTCAGATTCTGGAAATGTAGAATGTCTGTAAACAGGAAACGGAAGCCCGTACCCGAACATATATCGATCGGTTCTCGGGTGAAATGTGTGTGTGATCGGCCTACTAAGAACTAAAATAGAAGATTGATATTGATTATTGAAATGTGGCTTATTCCATTTCCCCATGTTACATCATGTATGCCTGGCGGTTTTCTCATGTCACCGAGGCCTATGCCTGCCGGTAGACTAGGCCTACTCATATCATTAACCTATTTAATATTGAATTTATCTTTTTTTCACGAATTGGAAATGCAACGTATTACATGTGAAGTGGGTTTAAAATAATCGAGCATAATGCAGCAAAAACGCATTTCCGTTGTGGTCCTCTGCTTTTGGCACGATGTTGTTGAGAAGTTGCGTGTATAGTTCCCTAAATAATTCCCTAAAAGCTTCTTGTACATTCTAGACCTATACACTCCCTCTCACTCTCATCAATTAACCTAATAATTAACCTAATATTAATTTTGCAGCAAATACAGAAAAATGTGTTTTCTTAAAGCAATTGTAAAGGTTCAGGCCTGACATTGCACCTGCCGATAATTTATCTCAAGCGTTGATTCTGACATTATCATTTTGTTCGTTAGAAATTCGTTCACCTTTAAGCCTATTATATTCCTGTTTGGGAAGTTTGCGCTTTTCTATATTTAACTAGGCAAGTCAGTTAAGAACAAATTCTTATTTTCAATGATGGCCTAGCAGTGGGTTAACTGCCTTGTTCAGGGGCAGAACGTCAGATGTTTTAACTTATCAGCTCGGGGATTCGATCATGCAGCCGTTCGGTTGGTAGTCCAACGCTTTAACCAATAGGCCACCTGCCGCTCCAAAATAGGATGTTATTGAACATATTTGGAATAGGCCTAATTCAAAATAATTGTCAAACTGAGTTAATCGGCTCTTGGATTCGGGAAAGGGGCTATTCATATTTTGGATTTGTATTTATTTTAAACATACACAACACACACACCGCTGCTGCTGGTACACGAGTGTGTGTAGTCACGTCATAGGCTACCTCAGTGTGGAGTTATCTGCTTAATGATTGTCAGACGGGCAGAGCTGTGTGTGTGTGTGTGTGTGTGTGTGTATGTGTGTGTGTGTGTGTGTGTGTGTGTGTGTGTGTGTGTGGGACCAGGGTGATAACGAGCCTGGGAAAGCTCCCAACCTGTCCGACTACCTGTCTGTCTGCTCCGCGCGGTGGCTGCTGGGGTGTCACTGTGGCCTTCAGCACGTTGATTTATAGCGCAGCAGATAGGATAGAGCTCCACACACACACACACACACACACACACACACACACACACACACACACACACACACACAAAAACAGAGCAGATAGGATGCCAACTCAACTCCACACGGAGCGGTAGCTCTCTGTTAATGGTTATCTAAGGGTATCTCTACCTAACTAGGCTAATACTGCTGCTATCACAGAACACACACAGACCTTTCTGTGAATTGTTCATTTCATAGGCTCGAATATCACTTATCAACAACACGCACCTGGCATACAGATCCATCTTGCTTGTTTTGCATACATGTGTAAGATGGTAGTGAAATACCCTTGGTCTAAGAAAAGATGGTCTAAGATCTATATTAAATAATCTATCTGGGACAGTGACTGTCAAGCCGATGTCCTCCAGCTAAGTAGAATGAATGGCTTTTGGTCGAATTCAGCGCTGCTACAGCTGTTTGACAGCTCACTACTGCCCTCTATTGGTAAAGTCTCGATATGCAGGGAGAGGCCTACTTACCGTGTGCTTCAGCACCACGGTCAGCGGCAATTGTTTTCAGCTGTGAGCTCCGGTGGAGGTTATTATGAGGCTACCCGTGTGTGTGTGTGTGTGTGTGTGTGTGTGTGTGTGTTATATTCCACGGTATAGCTGATTGTGTGCTGTAGCCTATTGTTGTTATACAGTGTTGTATACTGTGTCAATGTTGTTATGATTTAGTTTGTTATAACATCTCTCTTTCTCTCCCACCCTTAGCGTGTAAGCGCAAGGAGCAGGATCATGGCCACTGTAAAGTTGGTAGTGACCGTGGCGGCAGCGGTGGCAGCAGCGGTGGAAACCACAGCGGCAGCAACCACAGCGGTAATGGTGGCCACTCCAAGAAGCCTCGGCTGGTGTTTACCGACGTCCAGAGAAGGACCCTCCACGCCATCTTCAAGGAGAACAAGCGTCCGTCCAAGGAGCTTCAGATCACCATCAGCCAGCAGCTGGGCCTGGAGCTGACCACCGTCTCAAATTTCTTCATGAACGCACGCCGACGCAGCCTCGACAAGTGGCTCGACGACAACGGAGCCTCCACCCACTCCGCTAATTCCTCGGTCTCCACCTGCAGCAAAGCCTGAGGAGGAGGGACTGGAGGGGGAGAGCGGGCACAGTTTTGAGTTGATTTAACTTGGAAAAAATAAGTTGCCACGCTGACTTACAATTTTGAATTATGTCATCTCAGGTAATCAAGTGTTGAGTTGACTACATTTTATATTAGATATGGTGTTAAAGTTTTTAGTTAGCGTGGATACTTATTTTTTTCTAGTTTGAAGCAGTCAAGATTTTTTACTGTGTATGGGGAGACAGACTGACAGACTCAACCTCGGTGGAAAAGCTTTACAATGTAGAAACTAAGGAAAATACCTATAAACAGCGTTTTGACCTTAAAGCCTGTACTCTAACACTGCTATTTATAGTGTCCAAAGAAAAAACAAACCAAAGACTTCTTTTGACCTGCTTTAAAAACTCTGTTCTGGCATTCTACCCAATCACTGATCTCACAGCTTTAATACCTCCTGCCCACAGTCCTTATCTTTGATCTGACTGGTCGGTTTGAGGGAGGGCCTCTGGCTGGACATTTAATCAGCCTATCAGCTGTGTGGGTTCTGACCAGTGGACGGAGATCCTGTGGGACGGGTCAATCAGCTTTGAGGAGGAATCTTACAGGTGCCACTGGAATGTTCAGCAGCCGTTTGGATTGGTCAGAGTTTCTGTCCATCAGGACAAACAGACATTTGATTGGTCACAGTTTTCTGTCCGCCAGTAAACCCCAGACACTCCAGGTAGAAGCTGCCATAAACGGATCTAGGTTCAGATGACCTTGCCCCCAATCCTATCAGTAACCATTAGTAGGATGAAATAAATATTGTTCTGACCCGGGATCAGTGATTAGGGGGGACTTCTACCTCCTTCACTGGAAGAGCAGACAGGGGAGGGGGGAAATCGCCCCAGTAGGAGCTGCTAACCATGACTCATAACCCCTGACCCATTCCGTAGTGCTTTCTTCCTGTACTGTTGAAACAGTAAAAATGAAAACCAAAGCTTTCTCCACTCCAGGGCAGGTAGCCTAGACTGTATGCAGTTATAATACCAAATCACTTTGACAGAATCACAGCAAGAAGTACAACCAAAGAATAATGTCTTATATTTTGTAGCTGATGTTGTAAATAGTATTTTTAAAGACCTGAGTGTGACTGTTAACACTCTCCTCTCCTCCATCTCTCCTCTCCTCCTATCTTCCTATCTCTCCTCTCCTCCTATCCCTCCATCTCTCCTCTTCTCCATCTCCCCTCTCCTTCTATCCCTCCATCTCTCCTCTCCTCCATCTCTCCTCTCCTCCTATCCCTCCATCTCTCCTCTCCTCCTATCCCTCCATCTCTCCTCTCCTCCATCTCTCCTCTCCTCCTATCTTCCTATCTCTCCTCTCCTTCTATCCCTCCATCTCTCCTCTCCTCCATCTCTCCTCTCCTCCTATCCCTCCATCTCTCCTCTCCTCCATCTCTCCTCTCCTCCTATCCCTCCATCTCTCCTCTCCTCCATCTCTCCTCTCCTCCTATCTTCCTATCTCTCCTCTCCTCCTCTCCCTCCATCTCTCCTCTCCTCCTATCCCTCCATCTCTCCTCTACTCCATCTCTCCTCTCCTCCTATCCCTCCATCTCTCCCCCTATCCCTCCATCTCTCCCCCTATCCCTCCATCTCTCCTCTCCTCCTATCCCTCCTATCTTCCTATCTCTCCTCTCCTCCTATCCCTCCATCTCTCCTCTACTCCATCTCTCCTCTCCTCCTATCCCTCCATCTCTCCCCCTATCCCTCCATCCCTCCATCTCTCCTCTCCTCCTATCCCTCCATCTCTCCCCCTATCCCTCCATCTCTCCTATCTTCCTTTCTCTCCATCTCTCCTCTCCCTCCTATCTTCCTCTCTCTCCATCTCTCCTCTCCTCCTATCCCTCCTATCTTCCTCTCTCTCCATCTCTCATATCTTCCTCTCTCTCCATCTCTCCTATCTTCCTCTCTCTCCATCTCTCCTATCTTCCTCTCTCTCCATCTCTCCAATCTTCCTCTCTCTCCATCTCTCCTCTCCTCCTATCCCTCCATCTCTCCTATCTTCCTCTCTCTCCATCTCTTAGTGGTGGAAAAAGTACCCAATTATCATGCTTTAAAAAAAGTAAAGATACCTTCATAGAAAAGGACGAGTAAAAATGAAAGTCACCCAGTAAAATACTACTTGAGTAAAAGTCAAAAAATATTTGGTTTTAAATATACTTAAGTATCAAAAGTAAATATAATTGCTAAAATACAGTGCCTTGCGAAAGTATTCGGCCCCCTTGAACTTTGCGACCTTTTGCCACATTTCAGGCTTCAAACATAAAGATATAAAACTGTATTTTTTTGTAAAGAATCAACAACAAGTGGGACACAATCATGAAGTGGAACGACATTTATTGGATATTTCAAACTTTTTTAACAAATCAAAAACTGAAAAATTGGGCGTGCAAAATTATTCAGCCCCTTTACTTTCAGTGCAGCAAACTCTCTCCAGAAGTTCAGTGAGGACCTCCTCTGAATGATCCAATGTTGACCTAAATGACTAATGATGATAAATACAATCCATCTGTGTGTAATCAAGTCTCTGTATAAATGCACCTGCACTGTGATAGTCTCAGAGGTCCGTTAAAAGCGCAGAGAGCATCATGAAGAACAAGGAACACACCAGGCAGGTCCGAGATACTGTTGTGAAGAAGTTTAAAGCCGGATTTGGATACAAAAATATTTCCCAAGCTTTAAACATCCCAAGGAGCACTGTGCAAGCGATAATATTGAAATGGAAGGAGTATCAGACCACTGCAAATCTACCAAGACCTGGCCGTCCCTCTAAACTTTCAGCTCATACAAGGAGAAGACTGATCAGAGATGCAGCCAAGATGCCCATGATCACTCTGGATGAACTGCAGAGATCTACAGCTGAGGTGGGAGACTCTGTCCATAGGGCAACAATCAGTCGTATATTGCACAAATCTGGCCTTTATGGAAGAGTGGCAAGAAGAAAGCCATTTCTTAAAGATATCCATAAAAAGTGTTGTTTAAAGTTTGCCACAAGCCACCTGGGAGACACACCAAACATGTGGAAGAAGGTGCTCTGGTCAGATGAAACCAAAATTGAACTTTTTGGCAACAATGCAAAACGTTATGTTTGGCGTAAAAGCAACACAGCTCATCACCCTGAACACACCATGCCCACTGTCAAACATGGTGGTGGCAGCATCATGGTTTGGGCCTGCTTTTCTTCAGCAGGGACAGGGAAGATGGTTAAAATTGATGGGAAGATGGATGGAGCCAAATACAGGACCATTCTGGAAGAAAACCTGATGGAGTCTGCAAAAGACCTGAGACTGGGACGGAGATTTGTCTTCCAACAAGACAATGATCCAAAACATAAAGCAAAATCTACAATGGAATGGTTCAAAAATAAACATATCCAGGTGTTAGAATGGCCAAGTCAAAGTCCAGACCTGAATCCAATCGAGAATCTGTGGAAAGAACTGAAAACTGCTGTTCACAAATGCTCTCCATCCAACCTCACTGAGCTCGAGTTGTTTTGCAAGGAGGAATGGGAAAAAATGTCAGTCTCTCGATGTGCAAAACTGATAGAGACATACCCCAAGCGACTTACAGCTGTAATCGCAGCAAAAGGTGGCGCTACAAAGTATTAACTTAAGGGGGCTGAATAATTTTGCACGCCCAATTTTTCAGTTTTTGATTTGTTAAAAAAGTTTGAAATATCCAATAAATGTCGTTCCACTTCATGATTGTGTCCCACTTGTTGTTGATTCTTCACAAAAAAATTCAGTTATATATCTTTATGTTTGAAGCCTGAAATGTGGCAAAAGGTCGCAAAGTTCAAGGGGGCCGAATACTTTCACAAGGCACTGTATGTGAATGTGAAAGTATAAATCATTTCAAATTCCTTATATTAAGCAAACCGGACGGCATCATTTCCTTTTCTTTTTTATCTACAGATAGCCAGGGGCACACTGCAACACTCAGACATCATTTACAGATAGCCAGGGGCACACTGCAACACTCAGACATCATTTACAGATAGCCAGGGGCACACTGCAACACTCAGACATCATTTACAGATAGCCAGGGGCACACTGCAACACTCAGACATCATTTACAGATAGTCAGGGGCACACTGCAACACTCAGACATCATTTACAGATAGCCAGGGGCACACTGCAACACTCAGACATCATTTACAGATAGCCAGGTGCACACTGCAACACTCAGACATCATTTACAGATAGCCAGGGGCACACTGCAACACTCAGACATCATTTACAGATAGCCAGGGGCACACTGCAACACTCAGACATCATTTACAGATAGCCAGGGGCACACTGCAACACTCAGACATCATTTACAGATAGCCTGGGCACACTGCAACACTCAGACATCATTTACAGATAGCCAGGGGCACACTGCAACACTCAGACATCATTTACAGATAGCCAGGGGCACACTGCAACACTCAGACATCATTTACAGATAGCCAGGGGCACACTGCAACACTCAGACATCATTTACAGATAGCCAGGGGCACACTGCAACACTCAGACATCATTTACAGATAGCCAGGGGCACACTGCAACACTCAGACATCATTTACAGATAGCCAGGGGCACACTGCAACACTCAGACATCATTTACAGATAGCCAGGGGCACACTGCAACACTCAGACATCATTTACAGATAGCCAGGGGCACACTGCAACACTCAGACATCATTTACAGATAGCCAGGGGCACACTGCAACACTCAGACATCATTTACAGATAGCCAGGGGCACACTGCAACACTCAGACATCATTTACAGATAGCCAGGGGCACACTGCAACACTCAGACATCATTTACAGATAGCCAGGGGCACACTGCAACACTCAGACATCATTTACAGATAGCCAGGGGCACACTGCAACACTCAGACATCATTTACAGATAGCCAGGGGCACACTGCAACACTCAGACATCATTTACAGATAGCCAGGGGCACACTGCAACACTCAGACATCATTTACAGATAGCCAGGGGCACACTGCAACACTCAGACATCATTTACAGATAGCCAGGGGCACACTGCAACACTCAGACATCATTTACAAACAAAGCATGTGTGTTTAATGAGTCCACTAAATCAGAGGGAGTAGGGATGACCGGGGGGGGGGGGGGGGGGGGGAATTGAACCATTTTCCTGTCCTGATAAGCATTCAAAATGTAATGAGTACTTGTGGGTGTCAGGGAAGATATTGGAGTAAAAAGTACATTATTTTCTTTAGGAATGTATTGAAGTAAAAGTAGAAGTTGTCAAAAATATAAATAGTAAGGTAAAGTACAGATGCCCCAAAAACTACTTTAAAGTAGTACTTTAAAGTATTTTTACTTAAGCACTTTACACCACTACCATTTCTCCTCCTCTCTTCCTCACCTAATATCTCTCCTTTCCCTCCATTTCTCTACTCCATCATTCCGGCTGTCCTCTCCTCCTCTCCCTCCATCTCACCTCAGTGGGTATAGATGGATGCTATGCATGTCAGCACCAGGAAGAAAGCACTACAGTGGCTTGCTTTCCCAAAGTATGAGTCAAATTGTGTGGAGTTTACTGTCTAGGGCTTGGTTCGCTCCTTTGCTCCTCTCCATGTTTGGGGTACCAGACTCTGGACTGGGAGTATCTCTGCCTCTGTCTGTGGGTTACTGTAGCTCCTCTCCATGTCTGGGGTACCAGTCTATGGGCTGGGAGTGGGGGTCAGAGTGGGGGTATCTCTGCCTATGTCTGTGGGTTACTGTAGCTCCTCTCCATGTTAATGAGTATTATTTAAATGAAGCAAAGCCAAGCGAGAGCTGCTTCCTCACGTCGAACAGAAAACAACAAAGAAGAGGATAAAGAAATCTCTAAATGTGTTAAGACCTACTGATATTTTCTAGTGTGAACCAAAGATGCTACCTCACTCAATTTCCATTTGTGATTTCTATCACTTTGATGATACCAAAGATAACCAAAGATTTTGTCATTGCACGGCCGACATGAGTGATGTGGATAGAAGGTTTACTGTATTTCCTTATCCTTACCCCCTCCTCTCCTCTCGTCCTCCTCCCCTCCCCTCACCCTGCCCTGCTTGGTCTCTCAACATCTCTGCTCTCTACTTATAAAGGTAGACATGATACTGAAGCTGTAAACTATGTTACCAAAACAACGAAGATGTTGACAACACTCTAGACATACATATTAACAATGTTCTAGAATTAAATGTTGACAACGTTCGAGAATGACATGTTGACAAGGTTCTAGAATGTTGACAACATTGTAGACAGACATGTTGAAAACGTTCTTGAATTATATGTTTACAATGTTCTAGAATGATATGTTGACAACATTGAACGTTCTAAAATTACATATTGACAACATTCTATACAGACATGTTGACAACATTGAACGTTCTAAAATTACATATTGACAACATTCTATACAGACATGTTGACAACCTCTCTAAAACTCCCAGGACGAGTGCCTTGCTTGAACCAAAGTGTTAAACCACTGTTGACCTCTCTATGACCTTTGACCTTTTACTCTTTGAATACCTCAGCCTGTAGAGACGGGCCACTACTGAAGACTAAAGGAATATCTCTCACTCTCTACGTCCTTATTGCTCTCTCTCTCGCTCTCTCTCTTTCTCTTGCTCTCTCTCACAAGTGGTGCTTTCGCCAGCTCAACCATGCAATGAAAACATACCAAAGGAATTTCTGATCTCCACTCCTGCTGATATACCAAAGCTCTTCTTCTTCTTCTTCTTCTTCTTCTTCTGTCTCCCCTGCCCCCCTCCCTCCCACTCTCCTCCCATCCTCTCTCCTCCCCTTTGAAGGAAGGCCCAGCACTCTGGCCGTGTTTGTCTCTGAATACCTCATAGTGAGAACTCTGTGGTTCTGTGGAGAGAGATTGTCAAAGTGGGTCAGGCAGAACTCAACTAGTTTGGTAACTAATGTTGTTATTGTTACTTCTTTCAAAAAGCTTTATGGTTCTTATTTATTTTGTACGTTTTTTTGGCAGAAGTGTTCTGTTCAAGGTCGCGGAGGACAAGTTTCAAGGTCTTGAGGTTTGAAACGTGTCTGGATGAAGAGATGAAGTGTACTATTTTGTTATCAGACGTTGGGTACTTATTCCGATATTATAATGATGGTAGACTATTGTTTTTTACAGGGTAAAACCAACAACTGCTGTGATAATGTGTTCATATGTTTTCCTTTCCTCGTCTTCTGTGTTGTGATGATTTGATTTGAATGGAATTGTGTTTTTGTATTATTGCTTAACCACTGCTTTAATTTATGCCTTTGTAGAACATCTAGATTTGTATATAGTAGGTTTTTTGAGAGAAAACAAACAAAAAAACAAACAAATGAACATTCAGTTTTGTCTCACAGACTTAGAACATTCTCCTGCTTAGATCAGATGAAGGAGTGGGTTTGTGTTCTTCTTCTCATGGATCACAGCTCTGTCACTTCAACATGTGTTCTGAACACTGCCAGAAACCATTGCCCTGACAACGGGCCGACACACGTCTGACACTACATCCTATTTCCTATGTAGTGCATTACTTCTGACCAGAACCCTATGGCTAATCCAGGATGTGATCAGGACAATATTGAAAATCAGGATTTTGATGAGGGGATATGTTAATTTCATATCTCTACTAACCCAACCCTATGGCTCTGTTCAAAACTAGTGCACTATACAGGGTGTCATTTCAGATACAGACGTTCTACAGTTGGTACGTACTTCGCTCAACAGCTGTCAAAAAAGCAGCAGTGTGTAATGTGTTTCCTATTCTTTTGACTTTTCAATTTTTTTATTTTATTTTATGGGTATTAATAATAATAATGAGCATCCAAAGATTTCTAAAACAAACCAAAAAGTGGAGAAAAAAAGGAACAATAAGTGAATGAAAACGTTTGAAAAAGCACTGGCATTTGTGAGTTTAAGAGATGTTGAGTTTTGATTTGTCATTCGCAGCACGGGTATAGATGTTAGTAGAAGGCTGTAGGCCGGGGGCTTCTGTAGTCAAGGTTACTCAGCCGTGTAGGGAATCTCCTGTTTAAATGTACAATCTGAAGTGATGTTTTAAACTAAACCAGGGCTGCAAGTCCTCTCAGTGTTGCTCAACCCAGTCCTCTGGTGCCTGATTCATACTATAGGGCCAAGCTGAGCTGTACTGTGGTGGTCTGGTTACAAATGTGTGAATCAGGTATCAGACCACCAACCATTTCACATATTAGGTCTATTCCAACACTTGCACTCCTCTTTCAACTAAGTCAACTAATCATGAAGCCCGTGACTAGTTGAATCAGGGGAGTTAGAGCTGGAATACATCAGATATATAAAACAGTTGGTCCTTAAGGACTGATCTGAGTCACTTTACTGTCTGACACACAGAGTGAGGTGGGTGGAGTTGGGGGGGTTAGCGATGGGATGGATGGGGTCTGGCTGGGGCAGCAGGCCTGCCAGGGGCAGGGTCAGAGAGCTTGTTCTGAACTGCATCTCAAATTAAATCCTATTCCAAATATGTGATGTAGTGCATTAGGTAGGGAATATGGTGTGATAAAGTGCACTAAATAGGGATTAGGGTGTGATTTGAGACACATGCCTCTTGTTCATAATATTGTGTCCCTGCCGCCTAGCTCCACACAGTGTCTGTTGTTTGGTGCAAACTCGTGTAATGACAATGAGCAAAGTCTAATAAACCTACAAAGAAACGTGTGTGTCTATATGGGTGGGACAGCACTTATCTGGTCTATGTGTATGTATGTGTGTGGTCAGTGAACTCAGTTTAGCAGCTTGAAGCTCATCTCATTTCTCAGTGTGTGTGTGTGTGTGTGTGTGTGTGTGTGTGTGTGTGTGTGTGTGTGTGCATGCACCATGCTTGTGTGCGTACATGTGTCTGTCTGTGTGTCTCTGTGTGCTTCCATATATGTGTGTTACTGTGTCCCTAATCAGGCTGAGTCTCATCATAGTACTGCAGCGCCTGAGACAATCAGACGTTTGGGCAAATCTGAGGTGGTACCCTATTCCCTAAAGAAGTAGTGGGCTAAAGGTGGTCCTTTTGAATGTGAAAACACTAAAACAATAAAGGGGGGTGAGGCCCTCACTGGGGGCAGGGTTCTCTGGTTTACCTGAAATCACAGTTGGAGGAAACCCGGAATCTGGAGGAAATAAAGCAAGAAATCCAGAATCCTCCAAACAGGACTTCTGGAAAAACAGGGAATTTATTTAAAGTTCCTGGAATTATGCGACCTTACTTGGGGCCTCTTCCAGAAATGATTCATATATTATAAAGAGCTCTGGAAGGTTTAGTTGAACAACAAAAAATACGGAAACCAACTCGCTGACATTTATTTCCAAAGAGAACCCAGTAATTCAATTATTTGTTCCCTTTGAATCCTAGTAAATAAGTGGGGTCACCTTCCCCTAGATCAGCACTCCTGCTCCAAGACACTGTCCTCACGGGCCACAGTATCTCATAGCTTGGTTGGTTTAATCATTTAGGTTCTAATATTCTTGGCTTTGCTACAGCTCAGTGCTGTGCAACATTATCTGCTGTGTTTGCTAAACAAAATGATAAAGAGAAGCAAGTGATGATGTCATCCAGCCTTGGATTTTCAGTGTTAAAATGTAACATTTTCTGTAGTCACTAAAAAGTAGAAAATAAACAGTTGGAATTCCAGCACCTGAATCCAGACTCGTGTCATTTCCTTCAATACTGATGTTAGACTCAAAAGTGTATTTCATATATACAGTACCAGTCAAAAGTTTGGACACACCTACTCATTCAAGGGTTTTTATTATTTTTAATATTTTCTACATTGTAAAATAATAGTGAAGACATCAAAACTATGAAATAACACCTAGGGAATCATGTAGTAACTAAATATATATATATTTGAGATTCTTCAAAGTAGCCACCCTTCGCCTTGATGACAGCTTTGTACACTCTTGGCATTCTCTCAACCATCTTCATGAGGTACTCACCTGGAATGCATTTAAATGAACAGGTATGCCTTATTAAAAGTTAATTTGTGGAATTTCTTTCCTTCTTAATGCGTTTAAGCCAATCAGTTGTGTTGTGACAAGGTAGGGTTGGTATACAGAAGATAGCCCTATTTGGTAAAAGACCAAGTCCATATTATGGCAAGAACAGCTCAAATAAGCAAAGAGAAACGACAGTACATCATTACTTTAACATGAAGGTCAGTCAATCTGGAAAATTTCAAGAACTTTTAAAGTTTCTTCAAGTGCAGTCGCAAAAACCATCAAGCATTATGATGAAAGGACACCAATAATAAGAAGAGACTTGCTTGGGTCAAGAAAGAAACACAAGCAATGGACATTAGACCAGAGTCCAAATTTTATATTTTTGGTTCCAACCGCCGTGTCTTTGTGAGATGTAGAGTAGGTGAACAGATGATGCATGTGTGGTTCCCACCATGAAACACAGACGAGGAGGTCGCAGGGTAGCCTAGTGGTTAGAGTGTTGGATTAGTAACTGAAAGGTTGCAAGTTCAAATCCCTGAGCTGACAAGGTACAAATCTGTTGTTCTGCCCCTGAACAGGCAGTTCACTGTTCCTAGGCCATTATTGAAAATAAGAATTTGTTCTTTGCCTAGTTAAATAAAGGTTTGCTGGTGACACTGTCAGTGATTTATTTAGAATTCAAGGCACACGTAACCAGCATGGCTACCACAGCATTCTGCAGCGATATGTATGCCATGCCATCCCATCTGATTTGTGCTTAATAATTTGTTTTTCAACAGGACATGGCCCAAAACACACTTCCAGGCTGTGTAAGGGCTATTTGACCAAGGAGAGTAATGGAGTGTTGCATCAGATGATCTGGCCTCCACAATCACCCAACCTCAAACCAATTCAAATGGTTTGGGATGAGTTGGACCTCAGAGTGAAGGAAAAGCAGCCAACAAATGCTCAGCATATGTGGGAACTCCTGTTGGAAAAGCATTCCACGTGACTACCTCATAAAGCTGGTTGAGAGAATGCCCAGAGCTGTCATCAAGGCAAAGGGTGGTTACTTTGAAGAATCTCAAATAAAAAATATATTTTGATTTGTTTAAAACTATTTTGGTTACTACATGATTCCATGTGTTATTTCATAGTGTTGATGTCTTCACCATTATTCTACAATGTAGAAAATAGTACAAATAAAGGAAAACCATTGAATGAGTAGGTGTGTCCAAACTTTTGACTGGTTCTGCATGTAGTAGATCAAATGTGTTTTGAACTGCAACTGGCACCTACCCCCCTAGGCACTTCACCTCTGTAGATTGTTATTTTTCTGCTGCTCTTTAATTATTTGTTACTTTTAGGTATTTTTCTTAAAACTGCATTGTTCGTTAAGGGCTTGTAAGTAAGCATTTCACTGTAAGGTCTACCTACACCTGTTGTATTTGGCGCATGTGACAAATAAAATGTGATTTGATTTGATTGACTATTGACATGTCTCCACCTGTTCTTTTAAATGCCCACTGATACACTGCACTTCTATTCTTCCACCACTAGATTGCAACATAACACAGTGTAACCCAGTCACCTGCAGAGGGATTCCTCCAGTTGATACAGTATGTTGTTCTACTGAGGTCTCTTTGTGTTGTCATCACCACAGATCATACAGAGTTTCCTATGTCCCAGGCATGTCAAATGAGTCAAATTTGACCCTTTAAAACCTGTTTTCTGTTTATTTAATTGAATGTCCCACCCATCCAGACACTGTAGGACAGGTTAAATATAGAGAATGGATCAGGGACCAGAGTGGAGACAGACATGCCTTAGTTGCATAACAGGTTATCTGTCAGTAGCATTTTATCTGTCCCTTGTTTTGGAATCACACATGCATGCGCACACACATGCACAACCATGAATATTGTTTCAATTATGAACATCAAGAGCAAGCGGCTTATAGGTCAACAAGTTTGAGTGCAGTAATGAAATACATTACATGACCAAAAGTATGTGGACATCTCCTTCCAATATTATGCGTATTAATATGGAGTTGGTCCCCCCTTTTCTGCTAAAACAGCCTCCACTCTTCTGGGAAGGCTTTCCACTAGCAGTTGGAACATTGCTGCAGGGACTTGCTTCCATTCAGCCTCAAGACCATTAGTGTGGTCGGGCACTGTTGTTGGGCGATTAGGCCTTGCTCGCAGTCGACATTCCAACTCATCCCAAAGGTGTTGGATGGGGTTGAGGTCAGTGCTCTGTGCAGGCCAGTCAAGTTGTTCCACATCGATCTCGACAAACCATTTATGTATGGACCTCACTTTGCGCACGGGGCATTGTCATGCTGAAACCTGAAAGGGCCTTCCCAAACTGTTGCCACAAAGTTGGAAACACAGAATCATCAAGAATGCCATTGTATGCTGTAGCGTCAAGATTTCCCTTCACTGGAACTAAGGGGCCTAGCCCAAACCATGAAAAACAGCCCCAGACCATTATTCCCCCTCCACCAAACTTTACAGTTGGCACTATGCATTGGGGCAGGTAGCATTCTCCTGGGATCCGCCAAACCCAGATTAGTCCGTCGGACTGCCAGATGCTCCAGTCCAATGGTGGCGAGCGTTACACCACTCCAGCCAACGCTTGGCATTGCACATGGTGACTTTAGGCTTGTATGCGGCTGCTCGGCCATGCAAACCCATTTTGTGAAGGTCCCGATGAACAGTTATTGTGCTGACGTTGCTTCCAGAGGCAGTTTGGAACTCGGTAGTGAGTGTTGCTTCAGCACTCGGCAGTCCTGTTCTGTGAGCTTGTGTGACCTACCACTTCACGGCTGAGCCGTTGTTGCTCCTAGACGGTTCCATTTCACAATAACAGCACTTACAGTTGACCGGGGCAGCTCTAGCAGGGAATGAATTTGACAACTTGACTTGTTGGAAAGGTGGCATCCTATGAAGGTGCCACGTTGAAAGTCACCAAGCTCTTCAGTAAATCCATGTTTGTCTATGGAGATTGCATAGGTGTGTGCTTGATTGTATACATGTGGCTGAAATAGCCAAATCCACTTGAATGGGTGTCCACATACTTTTGTATATAAAGTGTAGCAAGGAAGCCACCCTTTGTCATTTTGCAATGGTAGGATTTATTGTCTTTCTGAATGTATTGTTGCTCTGAGTGGATCTATGACCATTTTTCCTCTGTGAGCAATACATGGTTAACAATATTACTCAAAAGTATCAATAGTGAGCACTGAGTAACGAATACAACATCTCTAATCTCATTATAGGCCTTGTGGGAGCTGGTGGCCTGGATTCGTGTTGTCGTTATTGACTGATTCACTGTATTCACTTTCAAAGACTATGCACAGTTCAAACAAAAAATCTCAACTTTGAATTGTCAAAGTGCTACGATATTATCACTCTTTTAATCTGACTATGCTGCGTTCTCGTGATATTAGAGTTCCCAGGCGACCCTCCAAATCAGAGTATAAATGGGAAACTCAAGAGAAAATTGTCTCCTGAGTTTACGACGTTGTGACGTTTCACCACTGACCTTTTGCATTGCCAACTAAAAGATGACAACTCCAATATTGGTACAAATGTAGCTACTTTGACCATATTGTCAATGTTCAACAATTTAAACAAGCCAACTAACTTTATTATAAACAGCGTTAGCTAGTTTATCGGGCCAGCTAAAATGTGCTAATCATATTGGTTGAAGAACTGTTCAGACCAAAAAGTACATGCATAAAACGAAGTCGTATTTCACAACTACGAAATATAAAACCCAGAGGAGCACATCAACGCAGCACTAATCTGTATATGAACATGTCAGGCACCGAGAACAAAATGTTCACATACAAAATACACGTGCCACGTGCAGACGTGAACGCGCAGCCAATCCACCAATCAAATCAGAGCAGTGGCCGTCCCGCTACAATGTATCAATCCTGGCCTGTGCTGAGGTACACAACACAGAGTTATAATGTTAATTTCAACCATGTTTAGTGCATGATATTTGTTGTCATCTTGACACATTGTCAAACTGTAACCAAAAAGTTTCTAGATCACGGTTGCTATCGCAGCAGGTTCACAGGAAAGACCGTACAGGAAAGACTGGTACAGGAAAGTGGTCTGGCTGTTGTTGGGACACGTGACTGAGAAAAGACTGCGCTGATCTGTTTTGACCCGGGGACATTGTTAGAGAGAGGGGTAGAGAGCACACCAACGAGTTTATTGCTAAGCAAAAGCACACAATATAATTTTGTTGCGAACGGTATGCGCCTGTACTGTGTAATTGAGTTGGACGAAGTTCGCTAGTCAGAGAACCGTTGTTTTGGAAGAAGGAAAAAAGCTCGCTAGCCACTGCGACAAGTTGGAAAATAAATGGTCAGCTTGTTTTCTGACAAACTTTTGATTTGAGAGAAAGCTAGTCAACAATAACTAGGTAATTGACACGGGTCGTGGCTACTTTACCTCACTATGTTTCAAGACGACAAGTGGAACTGATGCTTCTGGACAACACGGCGTTTAGCTAACGTTGGCTGTTTTTCAGAATGATCGGTTGAACGAGGTCTGTCCTTTCCCGGAGCCCATTGTTATCGGAGGTGATCACTCTACCTGCGGGTGGGGTGTTTTGTTTGAGACGGTCGGCATCAGATCAGATGCCTGTGTGTTGTTTGTTTGGTCAGCTAGCTAAAGCCACGGTAGCTAAGCCAAATAGGTGAGGTTACAGTAGCACAGCAAGCTGAGAGAGATGCTTCGTGACGGGACTACTGTCGTGGTTTTGGTGGTGGAATTTGAGACGTTTATTTTTGGGGGGTGGACAGTCAGATTGTCAGCTCAATGCCTTGTTGGCTAGCTAGGTGGTTGATGAAGCAATAACTCGGAGCTAATCTAATGTTTGACGGTCAGATTTAGCTAGCTAGCTCAACTGTTCGCTGGCCAGTTAACAGTGGATCTGACTCGATGGACCTGTACAGTAGCAGTTTGGTAACAAAGCGTTGCTTTGTCGGATAAATAAGGGGGCGATTGGCAGCATACAGGCTACCCAGCTGGTATTGTTGCTTAATGCAATAAGTCAGCAATCCTTTGGAAGATTTGGATCCACACAGTCAGACACAGCAGTATATTGCTGTCAGGGCTGTGTGGACGGGAGTCTTCAGACCGAAGACAGACAGGCTGCCAGATTCCCAGAGGGATCGAGATGACACTGGCTAACATGAAACCAGAGCGAGGTAAGCTGATCTACATGGATTTATTCCATGCCAACAGAAGCTATACTGTTCATGGTATTCGTCTGTGTGAGCCTTCACTACGGTGCCCATCATTGCAGTACTAAAAGGGTCATGAGGATCATATTGACATGATCCATCGTTGGCCTGTGTGTGTTGTTGGATCAGCAGAATGTAGCCAGCCAGGCAGTCCCCCGGAAGAGGGAGAGGTATCGGGCAGAGAGGGAGAATGATGTAACAGCTGGTTAACTTGCTTGCCTGCCTGTGTTGATAACAAAGTAAACCTGACCCAGGCAGGCCAGTGAGGCCACGGGAATTAGGACATTCTGACTGCCAAATTACACAATGGATAGGTGAACAAGATGGCTACAGATATCTGAGCAATGGTTCAATTATAACAACACAATGTCATCTTGTAATTTCTGTCAAAAAGCTGTTTTTGGGGGACAAAACGCAGCAGATCACACTGACGGGATGGAACAACTCACTGCATGATAAAACAGCTCCTGCTTTTGTGTGCCTGAGAGCTCTGCGTTATTCTGTCAGTCTCTGGTATGGGTATGCTGCAATGCTCAAAGCCCTTTGTTCGAACTGAACATCTTCACTGTGACTCTGAATCATCATTATGAACAGAGACTTCGATCTGCTCTCTGCCTTCTGTACTGTCTGTGTGTTTACATGATGTATGATTAACATGAAGTCTGCAGGGCAGCCAGCTTTGTCTGTTTTCATATCAGGTTTATTCAACCGCAGCAGCAGTGGTCTGTAATGCCAGCTCTATTAGTAATACATGGACTGTATTGTATGCCTCCTGCCTGCCAGCCTAGTCTGCCTGCTTGGACATAGTCTAGTAATGTAGTGATTGCTTCAACATGCTTGTCATTAATCCAAGGTTGGTTATGATTCTTGTAGGGGCAACAACATAACAGCAGCTAGTTGGAGCTCAGAGCAGCTAGCTGATACTCTTTGGCCTTAACACATTACCTTCAATCAGAAGACATTTAGCTTCTGTTTGTATTAGTTACCACCAAACATGGAGTCAATCAATAGGCCTGTCTCTATCTACTGTTCTGAGGTCTGTATTAAGACAATATGGCTGTCTGTATCTACTGTTCTGAGTTCTGTAGTAAGAAAATAGGCCTGTCTTGTCTGTACTAGCTTGGTCTCTGTCTACTGTACTGGTCAGACAATAGGCAGGACCTGCAACTACTGCACAGAAGTTTGATGTGGTCACACAGCAACCACTGTCAGACAAAGGAAGCCCAATCAGAGATTGCTTTTCCTACTACACAACAAACCCCACACCATCAGTGTCCTACACACCCATCCTACTGACACTGTACTGTAACATGACTCTCTACCCAATGTCAGGGTGTAAACATGTCGTCCAACACCAAAAGGCTGAGATTTCACCCCTGCACACTGACTCTGGCTTTACCTTTAAAAACCACCCAGGGTTCATGGCTCTGACATATGGATGTGGTAAACACACACTTACTGTTCTACACACTGCAATTTTTTTTTTTTTGCTTGGTCAATTGTAAACAACAACACACACTTTTACTGAGCTACAGAGACAGATCTGGCTTTTCCTGCTGGATCTCAAGTTACTGTAGTAGGACTACATTTACATTTGAGTCATTTAGCAGACGCTCTTATCCAGAGCGACATACAGTAGTGAGCGCAGACATTTTCATATTTTTTTCTACTGGTTCCCCGTGGGAATCGAACACACAATGCCAGGGTTGTGTGTTCAAGTGCCATGCTTTACCAGCTGAGCCTTTCTTTCCCTTCCCCCTCATATAGATTCTGTGTTCTGCTGTGCTGTTGGCTCCCTGTGGGTCTGTCACGGTGGTTCTATTAATAATGTCTAATTGCAATAGAAGCTGCTCTGGAGCAGTTCCCATATGACAGGCCAGCCGATGCTCCCACTGTTCTATTGTTATTATGGGACATACTGTTCCTCTGGTTGAAAATGCAGACAGACAGACGGCCCTCCCTGTACTCCTCTGACACTCTCTCTCCTCCGTTTGTTCTGATCCCATTCTTCTCTCATTTCTTGTCTTATCCTCTCCTCCTCCTCCCATACCCACTCTCCTCCTCATCTCCCTGGCAAGGAAGGTGTTTACGGAGCATTCTAGCCTCTACGCTGAACTAGTGACAGGAGTTAGTTTCTCTAGGCTTTACCCCAGTGAGCTTACTCTGTCTTGGTTCACACACCCACAACGTAACAGAGAGAATGTTTAGAGAATGCGTTCTTGTTTTTTAATGTTTTTTAATGCTTGTTATACAAATTCTGATTCACAAGCACTTTTTCTTCAACTTTAGATTGCAACCATGTGTGTTTATTTGATTTATTTCACCTTTATTTAACCAGGTAGGCTAGTTGAGAACACCTTTATTTAACCAGGTAGGCTAGTTGAGAACACCTTTATTTAACCAGGTAGGCTAGTTGAGAACACCTTTATTTAACCAGGTAGGCTAGTTGAGAACACCTTTATTTAACCAGGTAGGCTAGTTGAGAACACCTTTATTTAACCAGGTAGGCTAGTTGAGAACACCTTTATTTAACCAGGTAGGCTAGTTGAGAACACCTTTATTTAACCAGGTAGGCTAGTTGAGAACACCTTTATTTAACCAGGTAGGCTAGTTGAGAACACCTTTATTTAACCAGGTAGGCTAGTTGAGAACACCTTTATTTAACCAGGTAGGCTAGTTGAGAACACCTTTATTTAACCAGGTAGGCTAGTTGAGAACACCTTTATTTAACCAGGTAGGCTAGTTGAGAACACCTTTATTTAACCAGGTAGGCTAGTTGAGAACACCTTTATTTAACCAGGTAGGCTAGTTGAGAACACCTTTATTTAACCAGGTAGGCTAGTTGAGAACACCTTTATTTAACCAGGTAGGCTAGTTGAGAACACCTTTATTTAACCAGGTAGGCTAGTTGAGAACACCTTTATTTAACCAGGTAGGCTAGTTGAGAACACCTTTATTTAACCAGGTAGGCTAGTTGAGAACACCTTTATTTAACCAGGTAGGCTAGTTGAGAACACCTTTATTTAACCAGGTAGGCTAGTTGAGAACACCTTTATTTAACCAGGTAGGCTAGTTGAGAACACCTTTATTTAACCAGGTAGGCTAGTTGAGAACACCTTTATTTAACCAGGTAGGCTAGTTGAGAACACCTTTATTTAACCAGGTAGGCTAGTTGAGAACACCTTTATTTAACCAGGTAGGCTAGTTGAGAACACCTTTATTTAACCAGGTAGGCTAGTTGAGAACACCTTTATTTAACCAGGTAGGCTAGTTGAGAACACCTTTATTTAACCAGGTAGGCTAGTTGAGAACACCTTTATTTAACCAGGTAGGCTAGTTGAGAACACCTTTATTTAACCAGGTAGGCTAGTTGAGAACACCTTTATTTAACCAGGTAGGCTAGTTGAGAACAAGTTCTCATTTGCAACTGCGACCTGGCCAAGATAAAGCATAGCAGTGTGAACAGACAACAACACAGAGTTACACATGGAGTAAACAATTAACAAGTCAATAACACAGTAGAAAAAAAAGAATCTATATACATTGTGTGCAAAAGGCATGAGGAGGTAGGCGAATAATTACAATTTTGCAGATTAACACTGCAGTGATAAATGATCAGATGGTCATGTAGGGATACTGGTCTGCAAAAGAGCAGAAAAGTAAATAAATATAAACAGTATGGGGATGAGGTAGGTAAAATTGGGTGGGCTATTTACCGATAGACTATGTACAGCTGCAGCGATCGGTTAGCTGCTCAGATAGCAGATGTTTGAAGTTGGTGAGGGAGATAAAAGTCTCCAACTTCAGCGATTTTTGCAATTCGTGTGTGAGAGGGAAAGGGAGCCATCACAGTGCAGTGTTTAGCTCAGTGCTAAGTGAAGTCATCTGACTGACTTGTTGTTCAACATATAGGCTAGTGCTGTGGCTGTGGCCCCTGTGCTGGCTGAGAGAGACAAACCCAATCGGATGATTATTTGAATCAGCTGTGTAGTGTAAGGGCAAAAACCAAAACGTGCACCCCTTGGGGTCCCGAGGACCGAGTTTGGGAAACCCTGCCCTAATTCTAATCCTAATTGTAACCCTAAACCTAACCCCTAAACTTAAAATAGCCTTTGTCCTCCCACGAGGGACTGTTCCCCCCCCTTGTTTTACTATCCTTGTGGGGACAACGATAGGAGAACCAACACACATATTGCACAGACAAAGCTTTAACAGATCCCATAAAGAGCCATTGCAGAACAGTCACAGAAGAGCAAGGAAATGGTCGGATGTCACACACACACACTAAGTACATAGGCTACAACACACACATGATCTCACAATGAGTCATGGTCCTGGAGAGGAACGAATAAGGGAGGAGAGACAGGGGGGGGACAAGAAGAATAGATGGGAAGGGGAAGAGAAGAACAGAAACTTCCTGGTCACTGAAGGCATATTGAAGCTTTCTTTACATAAGTGTCTAGTGGAACGTGCCTTTGAATCAGTGTTTTTTTGTTTGTTTGGAGGTGTTTCCTGTTGGAGGTCTATCAAGGCGTCTCGGGGGATGTCCACACCCCTCAGACAGATTACCCCCCCCCCCCCTTATAAACTGGGTGGTTCGAGCCCTGAATGCTGATTGGCTGAAAGCCGTGGTATACCAGACCGTATATTATTATTATTATTTTTACTGCTCTAATTATCAAATCAAATTTTATTTGTCACATGCGCCGAATACAACAGTCAACACCTTACAGTGAAATGCTTGCTTACAAGCCCTTAACCAACAATGCTTTAAGAAGTTAGAAAAAATAAGTGTTAAGTAAAAAATACAAAATAAAAGTAACAAATAATTAAACAGCAGCAGTAAAATAACAATACCTAGGCTATATATATATTTTAGTTATTTAACCTTTTATTTAACGGGGCAAGTGAATCAAGAACAAATTCTTATATACAATGACGGCCTACCGGGGAACAGCAGGTTAACTGCCTTGTTCAGATTTTTACCTTGTCAGCTCAGGGATTCGATCTAGCAACCTTTTGGTTACTGGCTCAACGCTCTAACCACAAGACTACCTGCCCTCCCATATACAGGGAGTACCGGTACAGAGTCAATGTGCGGGGGCACTGGTTAGTCGAGGTAATTGAGGTAATATGTACATGTCGGTAGAGTTAAAGTGCCTGTGCATAGATTATAAACCGAGAGTAGCAGCAGCATAAAGAGGGGTCTGGGTAGCCCGTTGATTAGCTGTTCAGGAGTCTTATGGCTGTTAATACCAATTACGTTGGTAACCAGTTTATAATAGCAATAAGGCACCTCGGGGGTTTGTGATATCAGGCCAATATACCATGGCTATGGACCGTGTCCTAACACTCCGCTTTGCGGCGCGCATAAGAGCAGCCCTATTGTCCATATACCACACCCCCAAGGCCCGAACAGCCAGTAGAGCACAGAGTTGAGGGAACTCTCACCGACAGCCAAGCCCGACAGAACAATCAGACAGTCAATCAGACTATTATGCCAACCTTCTTGCAGTGATTCACCTACAACAGGTGTTTTGTTATTCACCATACACACAGGTGGGTACAAAAGGACAGGCGTAATGTTACTTCACTCACCAGACAGAATGACAGGCAGGTACAAAAGGACAGGCGTAATGTTACTTCACTCACCAGACAGAATGACAGGCAGGTACAAAAGGACAGGCGTAATGTTACTTCACTAACCAGACAGAATGACAGGCAGGTACAAAAGGACAGGCGTAATGTTACTTCACTAACCAGACAGAATGACAGGCAGGTACAAAAGGACAGGTGTAATGTTACTTCACTAACCAGACAGAATGACAGGCAGGTACAAAAGGACAGGCGTAATGTTATTTCACTAACCAGACAGAATGACAGGCAGGTACAAAAGGACAGGTGTAATGTTACTTCACTAACCAGACAGAATGACAGGCAGGTACAAAAGGACAGGTGTAATGTTACTTCACTAACCAGACAGAATGACAGGCAGGTACAAAAGGACAGGTGTAATGTTACTTCACTAACCAGACAGAATGACAGGCAGGTACAAAAGGACAGGTGTAATGTTACTTCACTAACCAGACAGAATGACAGGCAGGTACAAAAGGACAGGCGTAATGTTACTTCACTAACCAGACAGAATGACAGGCAGGTACAAAAGGACAGGTGTAATGTTACTTCACTAACCAGACAGAATGACAGGCAGGTACAAAAGGACAGGTGTAATGTTACTTCACTAACCAGACAGAATGACAGGCAGGTACAAAAGGACAGGTGTAATGTTACTTCACTAACCAGACAGAATGACAGGCAGGTACAAAAGGACAGGTGTAATGTTACTTCACTAACCAGACAGAATGACAGGCAGGTACAAAAGGACAGGTGTAATGTTACTTCACTAACCAGACAGAATGACAGGCAGGTACAAAAGGACAGGCGTAATGTTACTTCACTAACCAGACAGAATGACAGGCAGGTACAAAAGGACAGGTGTAATGTTACTTCACTAACCAGACAGAATGACAGGCAGGTACAAAAGGACAGGCGTAATGTTATTTCACTAACCAGACAGAATGACAGGCAGGTACAAAAGGACAGGCGTAATGTTACTTCACTAACCAGACAGAATGACAGGCAGGTACAAAAGGACAGGCGTAATGTTACTTCACTAACCAGACAGAATGACAGGCAGGTACAAAAGGACAGGCGTAATGTTACTTCACTAACCAGACAGAATAACAGGCAGGTACAGCGACAGGTGTTTTTGTTCTCACAGAAAGGGTCAGTCACGTCTGTTCACTGGGATGTAGGACTCTGTTGTGTTTTTACGTGCTGGATGTGTCACGCTGACTGTCTTTGTAGACCCCTGGGCTCCAAAACATGCCTATTGTTATTCTTTTGTCAACAATAATAAACCTGTTATTATTAAAGGTGCGGTATGTAACCAACATAGAAGTGCTCTGACAGGTTCCTGTGTTGGCTGGTTCTGTAGTTCAGTTCCAGTTCAGCGTGTGATTCGGCTCCAACCAGTCCTCCCAGTAATGCTCTTATGTAAGTGTGGTGGTCTTATCTGGCTCATGCTGGCCTGACACACACACGTGTGTACACACATACAGGCTCACGCTCACACACACAAGCTTAGTGGTCGCTCGGGCTCATGCCTGACACACACACACTCAGGCTCAGTGGTTGCTCTTGCTCAGAACCAGCACGGGACGTAAGTCTGTTGACCCGACCGGTTCTGTGTTAGTGACATCATCAGCTTCTGTGTGCCGGTCACCTCCTGTGACCCTGTGGCTCCTCCCTCATGGTTGCGCTCAGCCAACCGGCAGCCAGCTCAGCAGGAACAGTAGGAACCATCTGGCCCGCTCAGTTTCCTCCTGGCAGGGGGAAGGATTAGCAGAGCGCACCACTCTCTATGCCTTCCCTGGCCCATATATGATGCTCTGTGATATTGGCTGCATGTCAAAATTCTATATTAGCTTCCTCTCCTCTCCTGTGATATGGGCTGCATGTCAATAGTTTACATTGGCTTCCTCTCATCTTCTCTCTCCTTCCTCACTGAATGAAAAAGACCTGTGTTCAGAATCAGATCAGTGCAGATCAAGAAGAGGGGACAAGATGAGGAAACCACTTTAGAGGAGACGACTAGAGGAAAGTAACGGTAACAGACAATTGACAATTTCACACACACCCCATAGTTGGAGCTGAGTAGAGTCCCCTTGCTGGGTCAGATTCCTCTTGGCCAACAACAACACACCTCCCTCCAAAAGTCAGCCAACATCTTTACTGTTCTAAACATGGCCGCCCACCACCACGCATGGTTGCCTTCTCTCACTCACATGCTGTTGCTATATCTGAGATGAACTCCCACATGGTTAGTCAGCTTGCTGCTTGTTCTGTTGCTTTATTTTAGTAACAAGGTCAACTCCTAACCAGATGATTGGTCTGCCTGTGCTGTGCCCCTGTTTAAAGGCATCTGGAAAGAGAGCTGTCTATTGACACAATATGTAGGTTTGAATACATTGTGGAGCATAGATGACTATCAGTGGCCTGTATCTAACGCTGGCCTCTACACGATAACCAGCAACAGAGGAATTGGTTAAAGCACAACTAGTTTGGCAAGTGGCCGCCAGTCTAGATAGATATCAATCAAAAGTTTTTATAGAGCCCTTTTTACAACAGCAGTTGTCACAAAGTGCTTATACAGAAACCGAGTCGAATGCCCCAGAGAGCAAGCAATGCGGATGTAGAGGCACGGTGGCTAGGAAAAACTATCTAGAAAGGCAGAAACCAGGCTCTGACGGGTGTCCAGTCCTCTTCTGGCTGTGCCGGGTGGAGATTCTAGGAGTGCATGGCCATTAAGGTGAGATCTTTCTTCAAGATGTTTCCAACGTTCATAGAAGACCAGCAAGGTCAAATAATAATGACAATGGTTATAGAGGGTGCAAGAGGTCAACACCTTGGGAGTTAATGTCAGTTGGCTTTTCATAGCCAGATAGATAGAGGGTTCGACATGTCAGTCGTCTGACCTCTATCTATTGCAGAGAAGAACCACCCATGACCTGGCTAGGTCAGTCAGTCCTACAGAGATATATTAGGCCATGGCTGTCCAGCTCAGTTCAGCACTTTAAAAAGTCTGACTGCCACACTTCCCATGGCCTTTGGAGCGTTGTTGACGTTGCTCAATTTGTCCTCTGTGTCAGAAATGTAATCTCCTGAGCGCTGTAGGTCAGAGGGGTATGTTTGTGGGTTCGCATATGCATGCGCACGTTCAACCAAGGCCAGATAGACCCGGCTCAGCCAGCAGGAGAGACCAGCTGAGTGTGCAAAACACACACACACACACAATCTGAATTCTCTAACATGTGGCTGTTTGCGGGGGCTGTAAACTCCTCAAAGCCGAGGTTAAAGGGCAGAGCACAGACTATCAGTCTACAGACTATAGAGTAAAGTGTAGTTGTGCTCAGAGTCCGCTGTTGAGGCCATAGTGGGTACACAGCGGCGAGTACTACCCTGCTGTCCTACCCTGTGCTGTGCCAGTTACGCAATCAGGATTAGTGGGACAAAGAGTGGGCTTCTGCAGAGAGAGAGCACTGGCTCTGGATGCCTTTACACCCAGGCTAGTGAGGGCATGATCAGGGCTAGTCTGGTCAGGGTCACCTGTAATGGTAAACATCTAGGCCTTCAGAGCTGACCCCAGTCCACACAGGACCATGATTAAAAGCTTTAGCTAGGCTGAATGCTCTCGTTAGACTCGTCACTAGTGTTTTAAATTAGCAGTTGGGCTCAAGTAAAAGCTTAATCTGGTGTTTGTGTGAAAGCCCTTCTGTTGCAGCAGCTAGTAATGAGGGTTTGAGATGTGTGTGTCCGTTGGGCCTGGTGTGTTTGAGAGTTCCAGACAATAGCAGCCGGAGGAGCTGAGTTCACAGCAGCAGAAAGAGAGAGCTGTACCCAACCCTTTAAGCCAATCAGAAGGCATCTGTGTGTTGCTATGTGTGCTGTGAATCTGCCCCTTTGTGTAAAGGAGGGGGGGGGGGGGGGGGGGTAGATAAAGGGAACAAAGACAGAGAGCTCTCAGGAAACTGTAAATTTAACATGGCTAAACTTCAAACTCTATTCTCTTTATTGTTCCTACATGTTGGCCTGCCCTGAAATCACATCACATGGAACAGGCAACTGCATCTTTGTAACACTTTTCTGTTTGCTTGCTGCTACAGTGTAGGCTAGTTAGTGTTTTTGTAACTTAAATCAGAGCTCCTGTAGAGTGGGCTGGACTGCTGTCTGTTTCAGTCACTGAGGCACAGATTCGGCCTCATGGAGAACAAAGAGTCTGTAAGAACACACAGACACACACACAGACACAGTGACAGGCAGTCATGTCATAGATGAGTCACACACATGTGACTCACGTGCCACTGGAAACACACACACGCTCACACACAGACCCAACTCATTCCAGCACACAATGAATCCCCGTGACAGGACATTAACATGATCTGTGTGTTGCCATGGCAACCCTTTGTCCCCATGCAAAATAGATGTGCACTATGACCAGAGGAGGAGAGGAACCTCAGGGCTGTATGTGTTCGCTGGTGTGTGTTAAGGTGTGTTAGCTGGTGGTGTGTGTGTGTGTTTTCATTGCGTGCCGCCACTGCTAATCGTTGCCGACCACTCCCAAAAAATATGATTACTTATTATTATGAAGTTATATATTGTTATCTTTGAGAACTATCACCAAAATAAAAATGATTTATGTCATGGCATGGGGCTCCCTAATTTGAGTCACTCAGATGGCATAAGCCATGGCAAAATTTGTAGAATTGCAGGAAATGACATTTAAAACAGAAGAAGTTGGTCTCTTCTTCCAAGAGGAGGCCTTTAAACATGTTGGTAGGAGGCTGCACAATTGGCAACGCCCACTACGACGCCCCCATCCCCGCTAACTTGAAAACAATCCTAGGGGAAACCTGTAGGCAGTGGTAATTGTGTTACGGTGTTCGCATGCTCCCAGACGAACAGTTCAGAAAAGTTTGTGCATATAATATGACAACATTTTGTGATGTTTTTGTTCGTTTTGAACTTTTTTTCGGTTGTTCGGACAAACATTTTTTTCTAGAGGCAAGATGAAGTTCGGCGCCGAAGTCTACTCCCCTTCGTCAGGGATTGGTCAACAGTAGGGATTCTTCAATAAATCTTTGTTGATTTTTCAATGAGACTCGTTTTCATTGAGAATACTGCACCAAACATTTTTAGTTAGATGTAAAATCATTACAATGAATGACACATTTCTAGAGTTATTTTAGATTCATTCTAACTATTTGGAGGATTTTGGGGTATGGTTAATGCTGGTTGGTGTTAATGCTGGTTGGTGTTAGTGGGGGGTATGGTTAATGCTGGTTGGTGTTAGTGGGGGTATGGTTAATGCTGGTTGGTGTTAGTGGGGGGTATGGTTAATGCTGGTTGGTGTTAGTGGGGGGTATGGTTAATGCTGGTTGGTGTTAGTGGGGGGTATGGTTAATGCTGGTTAGTGGGGGGGTATGGTTAATGCTGGTTGGTGTTAGTGGGGGGTATGGTTAATGCTGGTTGTTGTTAGTGGGGGGTATGGTTAATGCTGGTTGGTGTTAGTGGGGGGTATGGTTAATGCTGGTTGGTGTTAGTGGGGGGTATGGTTAATGCTGGTTGGTGTTAGTGGGGGTATGGTTAATGCTGGTTGGTGTTAGTGGGGGGTATGGTTAATGCTGGTTGGTGTTAGTGGGGGGTATGGTTAATGCTGGTTGGTGTTAGTGGGGGTATGGTTAATGCTGGTTGGTGTTAGTGGGGGGTATGGTTAATGCTGGTTGGTGTTAGTGGGGGTATGGTTAATGCTGGTTGGTGTTAGTGGGGGTATGGTTAATGCTGGTTGGTGTTAGTGGGGGTATGGTTAATGCTGGTTAGTGTTGAGTAGTTGTAGTGTTGTTATATTTATCCCAGAGGGGCCTGCCCTGCTGTAACTGTAATCAGAATTACCATGGAGAAGCTGTCTAATCTCACACTACTGCCTACCACAACTAATATATCCACTCACTGTGTGTTTAATGTTTCATGAATTAAGTGTGTGTGTGTGTGTGTGTGTGTGTACTAGGCCAGCTGATCAGTGGGCTCCGTTCCAGTTCCTCTTCAGGCCAGCAGCAGTAGTTCTATTAATAAGACCTGCGTGCTGCTCTGCAGTCAGTCCGCTCTTTATAAACCTCTCCTCTTACATAATACACACTCGCTGTACACATTCACACACGATACACACACTAAAAACAGAAAGCTGACACCAGAGCAGCCTTGTCCCATATTTCTCTGGCCTATCCCACTGGAACAGAGGATCTCTCTCTCTTTCCCTCCTTATTCTCCCTCCTTTGTTTCCCTCTCTCTTTCCCTCCTGCCAGAGCTTTACATTTAGCCTACTCCACTTGGAGGGAGCAGAGGGTTAGCAGAGCAGATCACTGTATAGGAAGTCCTATAGGCTGCTCCTCTCCCTTCTCACTCTCACCTGTCCTATAGCCATTAACCAGTCAAAGCTGGGTTTCTCTCCCCGACCCCCTCTCCAACTCACTAAGTCTCAGCCTACAGCTGACTGCAGCCCCCTCCCCTGATCCATGTTCTCTGTGCTGTTTCTGTCTCGCTCCCACTCTGTGTCTGTGTTGACTGTTCTCTCTCCGTGTGCAGATAGCAGCTCTGAGCACGTGGGAGGAGTTCCCTGGAAGAATGTGTGTGACTGCCTGACACACACACAAACAAACACACACCCACAAATACACACACACACACACACACACACACACACACACAGAGACAAACTAGACACACAGCGACCCCCAGAGCCAGCTGAGAGGCTCTTTGTTAGAGCTGGGTTGTAGGGAGGACAGGGCTCTGTTTGAACATAACCTCTCTGACTGTCAAGCTTGTGTTTCTGTTGCTCCACCCTAACCCAACCCTGACCGGACAGACACTACAGCAGAACACACTGTTCTTTTTCTGTCTGAGTGTTATTCTGTGCTCAGCTGACGTGGATATTCTAAAATGATCCCCAGAACAGGAATAGTGTTGTCCTTCCTCCCTTTCTGTCTGTGTTTAGTGGTTAGTCTGGACCAGGGTGTTGTAGCATGTTGTCTCCTACTCTACAAGAGAACAGGAGCCTGCTGCCATTTGATTTGTCTGAGTTCCATGCCTTATCCCATTCTACACTGTCTATGATCTCTGAATGCGTGTTCTTGCTTGAATTGTGTAACTTGAAATGTATCCCCGTCAGAATGTATCTGACCAGTGTTTTTCTTTTCCCCTTCTTCCAGACGTGGTGGTGGAGGAGTTCTTTGAGTACGATGCTGAGGACTTCCTGGTGTTCCTGACCCTGTTGATCACTGAGGGACGGACCCCAGAATGTTCTGTGAAGGGTCGCACAGAGGGGCTGCACTGCCCCCCTGCAAAGTCCGCCCTGCCGCCCCTACACAGGCACGAGTGCAGTGACAAACTGCCACAGGTAATGTCCACAAACATACACACACAGATAACACACACTTCCCCAGGTAACACACACACACACACACTTACCCTCCCCTGTCTGTGTGTGTTCAAGTGTGTGCAGGCGCGGCGTGTGCGCTCGGAGGTGTGTGTGTTGTGGAGGAACAGTATTCCCATCATGGTGGAGGTGATGCTGCTGCCAGACTGTTGCTATGGAGATGAGAGTCCCCCTAGTGACCCCATCAGTGACCCAGCGATCAAACAAGATGCTCTGCTACTGGAGCGATGGACTCTGCAGCCTGTACCACGACAGTATGTACACACACACACACACACACACACACACACACACACACACACACACTGCAGCCTGTACCACGACAGTATGTACACGCACACACACACACCCTGCAGCCTGTACCATGACAGTATGTACACACACACACACACACACACCCTGCAGCCTGTACCACGACAGTATGTACACGCACACACACACCCTGCACCACGACAGTATGTACACACACACACACACACACACCCTGCAGCCTGTACCACGACAGTATGTACACGCACACACACACACACCCTGCAGCCTGTACCACGACAGTATGTACACGCACACACACACACACCCTGCAGCCTGTACCACGACAGTATGTACACACACACACACACACACACCCTGCAGCCTGTACCACGACAGTATGTACACGCACACACACACACACACACACACACCCTGCAGCCTGTACCACGACAGTATGTACACGCACACACACACCCTGCAGCCTGTACCACGACAGTATGTACACACACACACACACACACACACACCCTGCAGCCTGTACCATGACAGTATGTGCACACACACACACCCTGCAGCCTGTACCACGACAGTATGTACACACACACACCCTGCAGCCTGTACCATGACAGTATGTACACACACACACCCCCCCCCTGCAGCCTGTACCACGACAGTATGTACACACGCGCACACACACACACACACACACACACACACACACACACACACACACTGCAGCCTGTACCACGACAGTACGTACACACACACACTGCAGCCTGTACCACAACAGTATGTACACACACACACACCCCCTGCAGCCTGTACCACGACAGTATGTACACACACACACACACACACACACACACACACCCTGCAGCCTGTACCATGACAGTACGTGCACACACACACACCCTGCAGCCTGTACCACGACAGTACGTACACACACACACACTGCAGCCTGTACCACAACAGTATGTACACACACACACCCCCTGCAGCCTGTACCACGACAGTATGTACACACACACACACCCCCTGCAGCCTGTACCACGACAGTATGTACACACACACACACACACACACACACACACACACACACACACACACACCCTGCAGCCTGTACCATGACAGTATGTGCACACACACACACCCTGCAGCCTGTACCACGACAGTATGTACACACACACACCCTGCAGCCTGTACCATGACAGTATGTACACACACACACACACACACACACACACACACACACACACACACACACACACACACACACACACACACACACACACCCCCTGCAGCCTGTACCACGACAGTATGTACACACACACACACTGCAGCCTGTACCACGACAGTACGTACACACACACACACACACACACACCCCCTGCAGCCTGTACCACGACAGTACGTACACACACACACACACACACACACACACACACGCACACACACACACTGCAGCCTGTACCACGACAGTACGTACACACACACACTGCAGCCTGTACCACGACAGTATGTGTACACACACACACCCTGCAGCCTGTACCACGACAGTATGCAAACACACCCCCTGCAGCCTGTACCACGACAGTATGCACACACACCCCCTGCAGCCTGTACCACGACAGTACGTACACACACACACACACACACACACACACACACACACACACACACACCCTGCAGCCTGTACCACGACAGTATGCACACACACCCCCTGCAGCCTGTACCACGACAGTATGCACACACACCCCCTGCAGCCTGTACCACGACAGTATGCACACACACACACACACACACACCCCTGCAGCCTGTACCACGACAGTATGTACACACACACACACACACACACCCTGCAGCCTGTACCACAACAGTATGTACACACACACACAACCCCCTGCAGCCTGTACCACGACAGTACGTACACACACACACACACTGCAGCCTGTACCACGACAGTATGTACACACACCCCCTGCAGCCTGTACCACGACAGTACATACACACACACACACACACACACACACACACACTGCAGCCTGTACCACGACAATACACACAGACACACACCCTGCAGCCTGTACCACAACAGTATGTGTACACACACACACACACACCCTGCAGCCTGTACCACGACAGTATGCACACACACCCCCTGCAGCCTGTACCACGACAGTATGCACACACACCCCCTGCAGCCTGTACCACGACAGTATGCACACACATACTGGTCGACCGATTAATTGGAATGGCCGATTAATTAGGGCCGATTTCATAAATCGTAAATCGGTATATATTTTTTTACACCTTTATTTAACTAGGAAAGTCAGTTAAGAACACATTCTTATTTTCAATGACTAGGAACGGTGGGTTAACTGCCTTGTTCAGGGGTAGAACAACAGATTTTTACATTGTCAGTTTGGGGATTTGTTTTTGCAACCTTCCGGTTACTAGTCCAACGCTCGAACCACCTGCCTTACATTGCACTCCATGAGGAGCCTGCGTGGCAGGCTGACTACCTGTTACGCGAGGGCAGCAATAAGCCAAGGTAGCTAGCTAGCATTAAACTTATCTTATAAAAACAATCAATCTTAACATAATCACTAGTTAACCACACATGGTTGATGATATTACTAGTTTATCTAGCGTGTCCTGCGTTGCATATAATCGATGCGGTGCCTGTTAATTTCTCTTTGAATCACAGCCAACTTCAACAAACGAGTGATGATTTAACAAGTGCAGGACACTGTCGTTGCACCAATGTACCTAACCATAAACATCAATGTCTTTCTTTAAAATCAATACACAAGTGTATATTTTTAAACCTGCATATTTAGTTTAATATTGCCTGCTAACATGAATTTCTTATAAATAGGGAAATTGTCACTTCTCTTGCGTTCCGTGCAAGCAGTCAGGGTATATGCAGCAGTTTGGGCCGCCAGGCTCATTGCGAACTGTGTGAAGTCCATTTACTCCTAACAAAGGCCGTAATTAATTTGCCAGAATTTGACATAATTATGACACAACATTGAAGGTTGTACAATGTAACAGCAATATTTAGATTTAGGGATGCCACCTGTTAGATAAAATACGGAACGGTTCCGTATTTCACTGAAAGAATAAACGTTTTATTTTCGAAATAATAGTTCCCGGATTTGACCATATTAATGACCAAAGGCTCGTATGAAATACAAATGGTATAGAGAGAAATAGTCCTATAATTCCTATAATAACCTCAACCTAAAAGTTCTTACCTGGGAATATTGAAGATTCATGTTAAAAGGAACCACCAGCTTTCATATGTTCTCATGTTCTGAGCAAGGAACTGAAACGTTAGCTTTTTTACATGGCACATATTGCACTTTTACTTTCTTCTCCAACACTTTGTTTTTGCATTATTTAAACCAAATTGAACTTGTTTCATTATTTACTTGAGGCTAAATTGATTTTATTGATGTATTATATTAAGTTAAAATAAGTGTCCATTCAGTATTGTTATAATTGTCATTATTACAAATAAATAAATACATAAAAATGTTTAAATTTAAAAAAAAAAAATAAATAAATAAATAAATAAATAAATAAATAATCGGCCGATTAATCGGTATCGGCTTTTTAGGTCCTACAATAATCGGTATCAGCATTGAAAAATCATAATCGGTCGACCTCTAGTACACACACACTGCAGCTTGTACCACGACAGTATGTACACACACACACACACACTACAGCCTGTACCACGACAGTATGTACACACCCTGCAGCCTGTACCACGACAGTATGTACACACACACACACACACACACACTACAGCCTGTACCACGACAGTATGTACACACACAATGCAGCCTGTACCACGACAGTATGTACACACACACACACACTGCAGCCTGTACCACGACAGTATGTACACACACACCCTGCAGCCTGTACCACGACAGTATACACACACACATACAATGCAGCTTGTACCACGACAGTATGTACACACACTGCAGCATGTACCACGACAGTATGCACACACGACACACACTTTTTGTCAGGACTAGGTTGAGCTAGTGGCACATGCAAAAACTGGAATATTCCACTTTGCCGCCGTATCAAACAGAAAACATGTCTATACACTACCGTTCAAAAGTTTGGGGTCACTTAGAAATATCCTTGTTTTTGAAAGAAAAGCACATTTTTTGTCCATTTAAAATAACATCAAGTTGATCAGAAATACAGTGTAGACATTGTTAATGTTGTAAATTACTATTGGAAATGACAGATTTTTAAAAATTGAATATCTACATAGGTGTACAGAGGCCCATTATCAGCAACCATCACTCCTGTGTTCCAATGGCACGTTGTGTTACCTAATCCAAGTTTATCATTTTAAAATGCTAATTGATCATTAGAAAATAACTTTGCAATTACATTAGCACAGCTGACAACTGTTCTGATTAAAGAAGCAATAAAACTGTACTTCTTAAGACTAGATTAGTATCTCGAGCATCAGCATTTGTGGTTTCGATTACAGGCTCAAAATGGCCAGAAATAAGAACTTTCTTCTGAAACTCGTCAGTCTATTCTTGTTCTGAGAAATCAAGGCTATTTGATGCGAGAAATTGCCAAGAAACTGAAGATCTGGTACAACGCTGTGTGGTACAATGCTGCTTACTACTCCCTTCACAGAACAGCGCAAACTGGCTCTAACCAGAATAGAATGAGGAGTTGGAGGACCCGGTGCACAACTGAGCAAGAGGACAAGTACATTAGTGTCTAGTTTGAGAAACAGACACCTCACAAGTCCTCAACTGGCAGCTTCATTAAATAGTAGCCGCAAAACACCAGTCTCAACATAAACAGTGAAGAGGCGACTACGGGATGCTGCCTTCTAGGCAGAGTTCCTCTGCCCAGTGTCTGTGTTTTTGCCCATCTTAATCTTTTCTTTTTATTGGCCAGTCTGAGATATATATTTTTCTTTGCAACTCTGCCTAGAAGGCCAGCATCTCGGAGTCGCCTCTTCACTGTTGACGTTGAGACTGGTGTTGTGCACCAGGGCCTCCCACTCTTTCTATATTGTATATTTTTAAGACTGACCATGAAAACAATTGCCATTGGCATCGTTGCTAATGCTAATTTCCTTAGCCATTGCTAGCTAAAGCAAAGGCCTGATTCTCTCTCCTCCCCCCTGTCTCTCTCTAGGAGCGGTGATAGGTTTATAGAGGAGAAGACTCTGCTGTTGGCTGTTCGTTCCTACGTCTTCTTCTCCCAGCTCAGTGCCTGGCTCAGTGCTTCTCACGGCATTGTACCCCGAAACATCTTGTATAGGTAATACACACACACCTTCCTCTACAGGTAACACACACAAGAATACACGAAGAACCTCTTAACGACTTCCCTATTATTTTTCTATATTGTTACTGAATGTTGATCATAAAATACTTTCCAAAGTGAACTAAATAATTTGATGTGATCACAAGTTATAAGCCTGCGTGTTTCTGTCCCACAGGATCAGTGCAGCAGATGAGGAGTGTGTCTGTCAGTTCTCCCAGCCCCCAGCGGAGCACCTGTTCCCTGTCCCTAACGTGTCTCAGAGTGTTGCCCTGAGGCTCAGGGTCCAGTCACTCCCCCGTCAGCCCACCTACCCCACCCTGGCCTGTAGCATACACACCGGCCTGACCCTGGCCCCACTCTACAGCAAGACCCCCAGCCTTAAGCCCAACCTCAGCCCTAACCTCTACAGCAAGACACCTAGCCTTAACCCAGGCCTGAACCCTAACCAGCCTCTGTACGAGAGGAGCCACAACTCTAAAGAGAGCCACAACAGAGCGGCTCTGCCTTTCTCTGGCCTCCCCTTCCCCAGTCCTCCCAGTCTCCCCCTGCCCAGTAAGAGAGGCCCAGACCCCACAGACAGCCATGGTCATTCTAGCCAGAATGGATCAGACCTCCCCCGGGTCAATAAGGGGCAGACATCATCCGCCTACCACCTCCCCATCTCCCCACGGCCCTCCCCCCGCCCCCACAGGAAGCTGTCCTCCACTCTGCCCCTCCCCCCTGGGGGAAAGACTGTCAGGTGGCTCTATTCCCTCACCTCAGACCCCTCCGATGACATCACACACACCACCGAGGATTATGGGAAGGCCGTCAACGGGGCCGAGAGCTCCAAGGGGCGTGGCTCCGAAGCCCCCCGGGCCTTTAAGACTTATTCTTTGGCAGAGCCCCCGCGGTGCCCCTCCCCCAGACCCTCCTCTGAGACCAATCCTCTGATTGGCTCGCTGCTCCAGGAGAGACAGGAAGTCATTGCCCGCATCGCTCAGCGCCTCAACTTCTGCGACCCGACCGCCCCCCATCTCCCCCCTGCCCTCTTCACCCCCGACACCCCCACCAAGACCCCTGTCCGGAGCAGTTACCTTGGCAACACCACGCTCAGCAAGACCAAAGAGCCAGAGGGAGCTCCACCCACTGAGGACACCCCGCCCTCCCCTTTCGACACACCCATTGGTGACGCAGCGGCTATTATCAGGGAGACGCTGTCCCCGAAACCTGTTGCCTGCCGCAGACTGAGACTCCCAGAGGACAGAGATGGAGAGAGACACAGAGTCAGGGAGACACTGAGAGACCTGGAGACACAGAGAGACAGAGAGGCATTGAGAGACCGACAGCGAGAGCGAGACAGTAGTCTCTTGTCTCATGCTGTTCAGGACATTACCAGACTGATTCAGGACAGACTGTCTGTCCCCTCTCTGTCCCCAACACACAGCCGCAGCAGCAGCCCGCTACACAAACCACATACACACAGCACACACACGCTGTGCACTGACACACACACCACACACAGAGGCAACAGTCATAGCAGTGGCCACTGCAACGGCTACACGCCCAGCCATGACACACACACTCCCTCACACACACCTGCTAGCACAGACAGAGCTGGTGCTCCTCCAGAGACAGACGGTCACGGTCCAATCAGAGCCCAGAACGGCTGTTCAACACTTGAAGATCCTCAAGTCAGCCCCCGACTCCAAATCCTGCTCCAGTCTTCTTCTCTAGTCATCCCACGGCCTCTACCCCAGCCACAGTCTTCTCCTCTAGTCATCCCACGGCATCTACCCCAGCCCCAGTCTCAGGCCTCTCCACTACTCAGCCCCAAGAGTCCCAGGGCCAAGACCCCAAAGAGTTTACACCCCAACCGCCCCCAAGAGGAGCCCAGACCCTCCTCTCCTAAAGATAACATCCTGAGGACCATCCAGACCCTGACAGTGACCCAGACCACCACCCTGACCCAGACCACTGCACAGACCTTGACCACCAAGTTCACCCACACCCAGACCACTGCTCTCATCCAGAACCACATGAAACCTTTGACTCAGTCTCACAACCAGACCCAGACAGTTTCTCGAACTCCACCCTCACGGACTCAGGGCAGCCCTCGAACCCAGTCCTCTAGTCTCCAGGATGAGAACCAGCCCCCCCCAGGTTCCAAGTCCTCCAGCCCCCCCGGTCCTGCTACCACACCCCCTGGCACAGAGCCCAACACTGTCCTGGTGAGTGTCCCTATAGACAAGCACACCTGATTAGAAAATCACCTCACACTGCAGTACATGTTGAATATCATCCGTGTGGTTTATTTTGTCCAACACAAAGAAACTTCAATTTAAAAACCTGCCTATGTGAAAGAGGATATTACCACTTTTGGAAAATGTTGATTAACAGTACAAAGAGATTTTGAGAAAGGATCTTTGACATAGTGTGTAGCGGTATTTATTAGAGAGGGGTAAAGAAAGATTTTGTTCGGGCGCCAGGCAGGTATTAACCATGCCGAAAGGAAAAGAGTAGAATAGAGAGAACCACTACCAGACCCACACACATCAGCAGAAGAGACTGCCTAGAGGGTAGCCTGTTTACCAGATAGCCAGTGGAGAGAAAAAAGAATACACACCATATAAAACCCACATCACAGCACAGGGGTAACCCAAACAAGAATACCTCATACAATAATACTAATACTAATAATGGCAGAGCAATTCAACAGCAACTTCATACAAGAATGAACCCAGTCATCAACATAGGATTTGCAATAATCTGTATTATTTTCTAGTGGATGAGTGCAGAGGGTATGAATGTGGGGGGTGTTCATCGACACAACAAAGGCCTTAAAAATGTCCAGTCTTCTCGGCCACATGTCATAAGTACATCTCAATACAGTTCACATAACAATACACAATTTGCAAGCAACCTCCCTTTTAACTGAAATGTCCAAATACTTCTGGCAGGGCAATAATAGTCCAGCTCTAATGAACTTCAAAAATAGAGAGTCTGTTGCAGGGTAAAGCACTGGAACGATAGAGGGAAGAGAAAGAGAACAAGAGAGATCTTAGCTGTGGTCTTCAGGCGTGCAGGTGTACTGTCTGACTGTCCGATGGTTTGTATGTTAAAGCTTCGCAACAATGTTGCTACTAATCCATGCGATCCATAACGGGCGCGGTCCCAAACAAAAACAACCACGACCTAGAGCGATTACACCGGTGATTGAGTTAAACACTCTATAAACTACACACGCTGAAAACGAACAAAACTTCTGCAGCACAGCACACACACAATCAAACTGTCGCGCCACCAAAGAGCTCCTCCCCAAAGAGCTGAACGAGCTCTCTTTATTTCCTCCTTCCTTACTGCTCATTCGCTCTTAAAGTGGCAGTGCACGGTGAAGGCTCCGTGCAGATTTCGCCACAAGTGTATTTGGCATTTGTCTAAAATGGTTGTTGAGAATTGCTGTATTAAAGCCAGTGTGTGTTTTTTTTCTTCCACGTAGCGTTCTCCCTCGCCCCTGAGACCTTGTAACAGTCGGAGGAAACACAACCGTCACTCTCTGGACTCCACCCTCACCAAGGCCTTCCACCCCTGTACCGGCCTGCCCCTGCTCTCCAGCCCTGTAAGACACACACACACACACACACTGTCAGTCAGGGTGTGGAGCCATATGACTAATCTTCTCCTCAATAGTATGAATACTCTGACTAAACTCCTGTTGATGCTGACTAGGTTGTTCATAACAATGGAATAATTTTAAAGTTGTGTGTGTGTTTCATGTGGTGCTTGTTTTTGTTATTATTATTATTATTATTATTATTATTATTATTAAATACTTGTGTGTGCTGTCATGCTATAGTGTTTAAATTGTGTGTTTTGATGTATATGTTGCCAATAAAGTTTTGTGTACAGTTGTGTGTGTTGTATTATTAAATGTGTGTGTTGTTTCTCTCAGGTTCCTCAGAGGAGAACTCAGACTGGTTACTTTGACCTGGACTCTTCTCTGACCAGCTGTAAAGGACTGCCCTGGACCGCAGGGAAGAGGTACTGATCTCTAACTCACACACACATCATACACACATTTAGACTGGGATATATGTTCTGGGTAGCCCCAAACAACAACATTGACGTACGTATACGCTGACTCGGTGAGCATCGGTGATGTTGTACCCACTGTGACTATTAAAACCTTCCCTAACCAGAAACCGTGGATTGATGGCAGCATTCGCACAAAACTAAAAGCGCGAACCACTGCTTTTAATCATGGCAAGGCGACCGGAAACATGACCGAATACAAACAGTGTAGCTATTCCCTCTGCAAGGCAATCAAACAAACAAGCAAAGCGTCAGTATAGAGACAGTACAGTCGCAATTCAACGGCTCAGACACAAGACGTATGTGGCAGGGTCTATAGTCAATCATGGATTACAAAAAGAAAACCAGCCCGTCGCGGACAACGATGTCTTGTGCCCAGACAAATTAAACAACTTATTTTCTCGCTTTGAGGACAATACAGTGAGTAAAACATTTAAACGTGTTAACCCTCGCAAGGCTGCAGGCCCAGACGGCATCCCTAGCCACATCCACCGAGCATGCGCAGACCAGCTGGCTGGTGTGTTTACAGACATATTCAATCAATCCCTATCCCAGTCTGCTGTTCCCACATGCTTCAAGAGGGCCACCGGTGTTTCTGTTCCCAAGAAAGCGAAGGTAACTGAGCTAAACGACTACCGCCCCATAGCACTCACTTCTGTCATCATGAAGTGCTTTGAGAGACTAGACAAGGACCATATCACGTCCACTCTAACTGATACCCTAGATCCACTCCAATTTGCTTACCTCCCCAATAGGTCCACTGACGACGCAATCCCCATCACACTGCACACTGCCCTATCCTATCTGGACAAGAGGAATACATATGTAAGAATGCTGTTCATTGACTACAGCTCAGCATTCAACACCATAGTGCCCTCCGAACTCGTCATTAAGCTCGAGACCTTGGGTCTCGACCCCGCCCTGTACACCTGGGTCCTGGACTTTCTGACGGGCCGCCCCCAGGTGGTGAGGGTAGGAAACAACATCTCCACCCCGCTGATCCTCAACACTGGGGCTCCACGAGGGTGCGTTCTCAGCCCTCTCCTGTTCACCCATGACTGCGTGGCCATGCACGCCTCCAACTCAATCATCAAGTTTGCAGACGACACTACAGTGGTAGGCTTTATTACCAACAACGACGAGGCGGCCTACAGGGAGGAGGTGAGGGCCCTCAGAGTGTGGTGTCAGGAAAATAACCTCTCACTCAACATCAACAAAACAAAGGAGATGATCATGGACTTCAGGAAACAGCAATGTTTACATATCCTACATTACTCATCTTATATGTATACACTGTACTCTATACCATCTACTGCATCTTGCCTATGCCGCACGGCCATCGCTCATCCATATGTACATATTCTTATTCCATCCCTTTACATTTGTGTGTATAAGGTAGTCGTTGTGAATTTGTTAGATTACTTGTTAGATATTACTGCACTGTCGGAACTAGAAGCACAAGCATTTCGCTACACTCACGTTAACATCTGCTAACCATGTGTATGTGACCAATAAAGTCTGATTTGATTTAGACTCATCATGTACACACCATAGATCCATGGTCAGATTTAGGTTCTTAATAACCTTGTCCTCAAACTCAATTGCTACCACTTAGAGGTTCAATAGAGAGCAAGCCGACTGGTAGGTGAGATTATGTTCTTACTAGACATCAGTGTTCAGTCAGTCCAGGCCTGTACTGTACTGTAGCCCTGTCCTGTCCTCTCACACTGCCACCTGCTGTTCTGACGGCTGTATTGCTAGTACTGTTGCTACTGGCCTGACACTGAGGCTCAACTCAAAATGGCAGCTGTACACAGCTCTACAGTCAGAGGCCCTGCTCTGCTCTGATCTGGCCGCTGGGTTACTGTGTGGATTAGGGATTAGAGGTCCGTTTGACCGGGGATGATGCTTCTACATACATAGCTGATTAAGGTTTGATAGTGTTTGAATATACAGTATTAGTCATGTAGAATCATAAATTCAGATTTAGACTGCATGACAGCAATTCATGCTTGGGTTTAGCTTCCTTGGCACTGTTTCCAAATAGTAATATTTTAGCATTTGTGGCACAAATCCCATTCAAGTCATGGGACTGATATTAGCATATTTCGTGCATGTCCAAATCATCCGAGGGTTGCAGGGTCTGCAAGCCATCTCTAATTCTCATGATTCAACAAATGAATAAATCGGCCAATGTGTGTGTGAACCCGTTTTTAACCCTCTGTGTGTTCTGTTGTGAAGAGTGTGTGTGAAGAGAGTGGAGGAGTCAGAAGAACCTCAGCCGCTGTTCAGTGCCAGTGCTCCACCTGCCAGCCTCAGTCTACTGGGCAACTTTGAGGTACCTCACACTCACTCACTCACTCACGTCACATAAGTGTACATGTATTGTACCTAAAGCATGTGTGTGTTACAGGAGTGTGTGTTGAACTACCGCCTGGAGCCGTTGGGGTCGGTGGAGGGTTTCATGGCCGAGGTGGGTGCTTCCGGAACCTTCTGCCCCAGTCACATGACCTTCCCCGTTGACGTTTCCTTCTACAGCATCTCTGACGACAACGCACCCTCGCCATACATGGTGAGACACACCTACAGTACATACACAGACATATTATATATATCCCCCACACACTTTATATGCACTGAACAAAAATATAAATGCAACAATTTCAAAGATTTTACTGTGCTACGGTTCATATAAGGTAATCAGTCAATTGAAATAAATGAATTAGGCCCTACACTATGGTTTTCACATGACTGAAAAAGCAGTCAGTATCTGGTGTGACCACCATTTGCCTCATGCAGCGCGGCACATCTTCACATAGAGTTGATCAGGATGTTGATTGTGGCCTGTGGAATGTTGTCCCACTCCTCTACAATGGCTGTGCAAAGTTGCTGGATATTGGCGGGAACTGGAACACGCTTTTGTACACGTTGATCCAGAGCATCCCAAACATGCTCGATGGGTGACATGTCTGGTGAGTATGCAGGCCATGGAAGAACTGGGACATTTTCAGCTTCCAGGAGTTGTGTACAGATCCTTGCAACATGGGGCCGTGCATTATCATGCTGATAATAATTTATAATTTATATATATATTTATATATTTATATATATTTATATATATATTATATTTATATATATATTATATTTATATATATATATTATATTTATATATATATTATATTTATATATATATATATATATATATATATATTATATTATATTTATATATATTTATATATATAAATATTATATTTATATATATATTATGTATGTATGTATGTATGTATATGCACACACACACTTACTGCTCACAGTGCAGATCAATATTAATAGTGTGTGTTGTTTTTGTTACAGGGAGTTATCAACCTGGAGACTCTGGGTAAACGGGGCTACCGCGTCCCTCCATCAGGAACCATTCAAGTGGTGAGGACAGATTTTCACTCTGTTGATTATACACATTGAAGACTTTTGTTTAAATGTGTGTGCATGCGTGTCACTGTTGCTGACATAATAACTCCAGACAGAGAGAACAAAGGAAAGCTCCCGTTCCAGCAGAGAGTTAGGAGAGGGAGACCTTAAGTGGGGACAGAGAGAAATACACTACTGTAGTGTGTTAACCCCTTCTCTTTTCCTCTCCCGCCCACTTTCTCTTTCTCTCTCTCTCTCGCTCTCTCCCTCCCACTTTCTCTCTCTTTCTCCTGCCCTCTCTCCCTGTCTCTCCTGCCCTCTCTCCCTCTCTCTCTCTCCTGCCCTCTCTCTCTCGCACTCTCTCTCGCCCCCTCCCCCCCCCCCTCCCCTTCTCTCCCAGACCTTATTTAACCCCAATAAGACGGTGGTGAAGATGTTTGTGGTGGTGTATGACCTGAGAGCCATGCCTGCCGGCCACCAGACCTTCCTCCGTCAGAGGACCTTTTCTGTCCCCGTTCGACGGGACAGCACACACTCACACAAACACGGCAGCCCAGACAACACACACACACCCGGCAGCAGCAGGAAAGCCCTCTCCCTCGGCCAGGAACGCATCCTGCGCTACCTCATTCACCTGAGGTAAGAAAGACGCCTGGCTCAGCTGACCTGTCAATCACATCTCACCTGTCAGTCAAATAGATGACCTGTTAGTCAAGACTGGACAGAAGACCAAACTGATCAGGAAAACATTGTACTGGCACTAATCTAGCTCTTTCTTCACCCCCCCAATCCAGGTTCCAGACCTCCAGGTCAGGTAAAGTGTACCTCCACAGGGATATCAGACTGCTGTTCAGTAGGAAGTCTATGGAGGTAGACAGTGGAGCGGCCTACGAACTCAAGTCCTACACAGAGTCCCCAGCTGACCCAGCCTTCTCCCCGCGCTGCTGACACACACATACACACACACACCTCTATCTGCACTGACACACACACACACACACACTCCTCTATCTGCACTGACACACACACTCTTCTAACTACACTGACGCATACACGCACACCCACAGAGCTGTCAGAGAGCTGGGCTCAGAGCGTTCTCATGTGGAACAGTCCAGACAGGCTCCGTCCCAGATACCTAAGGCCTGGAGATTTTGCTGACCATCTGACCATGAACAACTCCTGGCCACACAGAACCCTGCTGTTTTCTGTGACGCTCAAACACGTATTTATACATGTAGAAAATGTATATTAAAGACATGCTAAAACACACATCAAAAACACGTTAGCGACCATGGACCACTGACTGACCAGAACAAGCAATCAAGAGACTGAGAAAATGACAAGACGACATTGAAAAAGCGCACACCACCATTTGCCTCATGCAGCGCGGCACATCTTCACATAGAGTTGATCAGGATGTTGATTGTGGCCTGTGGAATGTTGTCCCACTCCTCTACAATGGCTGTGCAAAGTTGCTGGATATTGGCGGGAACTGGAACACGCTTTTGTACACGTTGATCCAGAGCATCCCAAACATGCTCGATGGGTGACATGTCTGGTGAGTATGCAGGCCATGGAAGAACTGGGACATTTTCAGCTTCCAGGAGTTGTGTACAGATCCTTGCAACATGGGGCCGTGCATTATCATGCTGATAATAATTTATAATTTATATATATATTTATATATTTATATATATTTATATATATATTATATTTATATATATATTATATTTATATATATATATTATATTTATATATATATTATATTTATATATATATATATATATATATATATTATATTATATTTATATATATTTATATATATAAATATTATATTTATATATATATTATGTATGTATGTATGTATGTATATGCACACACACACTTACTGCTCACAGTGCAGATCAATATTAATAGTGTGTGTTGTTTTTGTTACAGGGAGTTATCAACCTGGAGACTCTGGGTAAACGGGGCTACCGCGTCCCTCCATCAGGAACCATTCAAGTGGTGAGGACAGATTTTCACTCTGTTGATTATACACATTGAAGACTTTTGTTTAAATGTGTGTGCATGCGTGTCACTGTTGCTGACATAATAACTCCAGACAGAGAGAACAAAGGAAAGCTCCCGTTCCAGCAGAGAGTTAGGAGAGGGAGACCTTAAGTGGGGACAGAGAGAAATACACTACTGTAGTGTGTTAACCCCTTCTCTTTTCCTCTCCCGCCCACTTTCTCTTTCTCTCTCTCTCTCGCTCTCTCCCTCCCACTTTCTCTCTCTTTCTCCTGCCCTCTCTCCCTGTCTCTCCTGCCCTCTCTCCCTCTCTCTCTCTCCTGCCCTCTCTCTCTCGCACTCTCTCTCGCCCCCTCCCCCCCCCCCTCCCCTTCTCTCCCAGACCTTATTTAACCCCAATAAGACGGTGGTGAAGATGTTTGTGGTGGTGTATGACCTGAGAGCCATGCCTGCCGGCCACCAGACCTTCCTCCGTCAGAGGACCTTTTCTGTCCCCGTTCGACGGGACAGCACACACTCACACAAACACGGCAGCCCAGACAACACACACACACCCGGCAGCAGCAGGAAAGCCCTCTCCCTCGGCCAGGAACGCATCCTGCGCTACCTCATTCACCTGAGGTAAGAAAGACGCCTGGCTCAGCTGACCTGTCAATCACATCTCACCTGTCAGTCAAATAGATGACCTGTTAGTCAAGACTGGACAGAAGACCAAACTGATCAGGAAAACATTGTACTGGCACTAATCTAGCTCTTTCTTCACCCCCCCAATCCAGGTTCCAGACCTCCAGGTCAGGTAAAGTGTACCTCCACAGGGATATCAGACTGCTGTTCAGTAGGAAGTCTATGGAGGTAGACAGTGGAGCGGCCTACGAACTCAAGTCCTACACAGAGTCCCCAGCTGACCCAGCCTTCTCCCCGCGCTGCTGACACACACATACACACACACACCTCTATCTGCACTGACACACACACACACACACACTCCTCTATCTGCACTGACACACACACTCTTCTAACTACACTGACGCATACACGCACACCCACAGAGCTGTCAGAGAGCTGGGCTCAGAGCGTTCTCATGTGGAACAGTCCAGACAGGCTCCGTCCCAGATACCTAAGGCCTGGAGATTTTGCTGACCATCTGACCATGAACAACTCCTGGCCACACAGAACCCTGCTGTTTTCTGTGACGCTCAAACACGTATTTATACATGTAGAAAATGTATATTAAAGACATGCTAAAACACACATCAAAAACACGTTAGCGACCATGGACCACTGACTGACCAGAACAAGCAATCAAGAGACTGAGAAAATGACAAGACGACATTGAAAAAGCGCACTGTGTATTTCCACGACTGGAAATCAAAAGGAGTAATATTCTGTTTTTTTTGTACTGTTACAAAAACAAATCTTTAAAGTGTTGCAATAGAGAGTAACATGTAGCTTTAGTGTTTACATCATTTTCTTCGTTTACCGTCAGTTATTTAATATTTAAATGAATATTTCAGTTACTGCTTTTATGTGACATCTATCATCCTCAGCATTATGATCTAGTGCAAAACTCTGTAAATCATAATGTGTATTTTTGACATTAACTCAGATCTGAAAATATATCTATATCTTAAAGCAATCTTGAAAGCTGCATTGTGTCTGTGTGTCTTTTATTTTGAGTGTTTTGGACAACTGAGGTCCATGTCATGTCGACTGATGTAAAACATATCATGTCCTTATACATCAAATCAAATGTATTTATATAGCCCTTCGTACATCAGCTGATATCTCAAAGTGCTGTACAGAAACCCAGCCTAAAACCCCAAACAGCAAGCAATGCAGGTGTAGAAGCACGGTGGCTAGGAAAAACTCCCTAGAAAGGCCACATATGATAAAGATGATATGAAAATGAGTCAGTATTTCTACAGGGGTATAAAATGACTGTTTAAGTCCTCATTGGTCATAGCAGGTTGGTCCTGGGGTCAGATGTACATGATCACGTGGCCTGTGGAGAAGACAAAGAATACACACTGAGGAGCCACATTCAAATCCTTGTCAATTAAATAACACTTTTGTTCTGTCTGCAAATCACTAATATATGTATCCTGACCCTTCTTTCTTAGTGTAGGCCTACTGCTGCAGGCTTCAACTGCCAAGAGGTCATGGCACAAGTGGTGGCCACGCTCCATAACCACAGAGTCACTGGTTCAGCTCTGGCAGTTCCCCCACAATCACTGGCCTTCAATATAACCTATGGATCATGGTCCATCAAAGGAAGAATGTGTATAATTTAGCTTATTTCATGACATTGGACTTGATGACCAAAGCCTTCTGATGCAGTCCATTATCATTACAGCAAAAAAACGACATTTACCATCATGCAATATACTGGGAAACACCACTTCAAATTTGATGTCAAAAACTTTTGTAGTGAATGTCGGTTGCATGAATTAAGTCGAGTAAAGTTGATGCTCAACAAAAGGCTCTACATTTGTCTTGCTCAAATATCAAGCGACAGTTTTTAGAGGAAGATGGATGAGCGCGCCTCTGCTAAAGAATGACGTCAGATCGGGCAGACATATTTGTGCGGGCTGATAGTTAACGGTCGGACGGATTCGTATGGGGAGAGGAAGCCAGGGCAAGGATTTAGTTCAGATTGTGTTTACTTTTCGACTTCGCCAGGGATCGAGGTTACACTGAAATGTCGGAGGAAATTGAGGGGACAAAGACGACGGAGGAGACGGTGGTGAATGACCAGAATGTACGTTTATTTGCCTTAAACACAACCACTTGCTAACCAACGACAGTCAAGCTGCACTGCAATGCACACTATCATATGATATGGCAGGTTTTTAAGCTAACGTTAGCTACTGTAACGTCGTTAGCGTTAATCCTTTCTAACTAGCAATCGTGATTATCAACAACAATATCAGTTTGCTTAATAAATGCCAGTTGGTACCTAATCAAGCTGTTTTCCATAACTATTTGCAGTCGTAGCTAGCAGGGCTTTTTGATATTAAGCTAACGTTAACTAAGGTCGGATTTCATCTAGCTAACGCGGTAGCTAGCTTCGACAGTTAACGTTAGCATTGTGGGCAGCTAACGTTAACTAATCAAGTCATGGTTATTTGTTAAGTACAAGCAGAACAAATAACCCAATTATTGTGTTTCCTAAAGTAATAACCAACGTTAGTTAATTGACTTGCTTGTTGGATATTGACCTAACGAGTTAACGTTAAATATGTCGGTTTGTGTATATTTTAGCAGCTTGCTAACAAACATCATTGGCACATTAGCCAGCTAGTTTTGACCACATTAACCAACACGTGATATAACTTACTGCCTACCACCATCAAAGCCATCTAACGTTAGCGAAGTTATGTTGCTTTCAGTGGCTTGACTACTAAAGAAGGCAGCCTGGCTGTGTGTCAACAGTGACTCGCCCCTCGCTGTACTGAAGGCCAGTGTTTGTTTTGTCCTGTCCTTAGCTAGGTAGCTAGCTAGCTAAACTCAGCAAAAAAAGAAATGTCCTCTCACTGTCAACTGCGTTTATTTTCAGCAAACTTAACATGTGTAAATATTTGTATGAGCATAACAAGATTCAACTGATACATAAACTGAACAAGTTCCACAGGCATGTGACTAACAGAAATGGAATAATGTGTCCCTGAACAAAGGGGGGGTCAAAAGTAACAGTCAGTAAGTATCTGGTGTAGCTGCATTAAGTAATGCAGTGCATCTCCTCCTCATGGACTGCACCAGATTTGCCAGTTCTTGCTGTGAGATGTTACCCCACTCTTCCACCAAGGCACCTGCAAGTTCCTGGACATTTCTGGGGGGGAATGGCCCTCACCCTCTGATCCAACAGGTCCCAGACTTGCCCAATGGGATTGAGATCCGGGCTCTTTGCTGGCCATGGCAGAACACTGATATTCATGTCTTGAAGGAAACCACGCACAGAACGAGCAGTATGGCTGGTGGCATTGTCATGCTGGAGGGTCATGTCAGGATGAGCCTGCAGGAAGGGTCCCACATGAGGGAGGAGGATGTCTTCCCTGTAACGCACAGCGTTGAGATTGCCTGCAATGACAACAAGCTCAGTCCGATGATGCTGTGACACACCGCCCCAGACCATGACGGACCCTCCACCTCGATCCCTCGCCAGAGTACAGGCCTTAGTGTAATGCTCAGTCCTTCGATGATAAACCCAAATCTGACCATCGTCCCTGATGAGACGAAACCGCGACTTGTCAGTGAAGAGCACTTTTTGCCAGTCCTGTCTGGTCCAGCGACAGTGGGTTTGTGCCGATAGGCAACGTTGTTGCCGGTGAGGACCTGCCATACTACAGGCCTACAAGTCCAGCATCTCTCAGCGTATTGCGGGCAGTCTGAGCACTGATGGAGGGGTTGTGCATTCCTGGTGTAACTCAGGCAGTTGTTGTTGCCATCCTGTACCTGTCCCGCAGGTGTGGTGATCGGCTGTACCGATCCTGTGCAGGTGTTGTTACACGTGGTCTGCCACTGTGAGGACGATCAGCTGTCCGTCCTGTCTCCCTGTAGCGCTGTCTTAGGCGTCTCCAAGTATGGACATTGCAATTTATTGCCCTGGCCACATCTGCAGTCCTCATGCCACCTTGCAGCTTGACTAAGGTACATTCACGCAGATGAGCAGGGACCCTGGGCATCTTTCTTTTGGTGTTTTTCAGAGTCCGTAGAAAGGCCTCTTTTTAGTGTCTAAGTTTTCATAACTGTGACCTTAATTGCCTATCGTCTGTAAGCTGTCAGTGTCTCAACGACCGTTCCACAGCTCCATGTTCATTAATTATTTATGGTTTCCATGTTCATTAATTATTTATGGTTTATTGAACAAGCATGGGAAACAGTATTTAAACCCTTTACAATGAAGATCTGTGAAGTTATTTGGATTTTTATGAATTATCTTTGAAAGACAGGGTCCTGAAAAAAGGACGTTTCTTTTTTTTTTTGCAGAGTTTGTCGATTAGATGACAACCTGACGTCTCTGTGACTATCTGTGAGAACATTAGGAACACCATACAAAAATTGAGTCGCACCCCCTTTTGCCCTCAGAACAGGCTCAATTTGCCCGGGGTATGGACTACAAGGTGTGGAAAGCATTCCACAGGGATGGTGGCCCATGTTGACTCCAATGCTTCCCACAGTTGTCAAGTTGGCTGGATGTCCTTTGTGTGGTGGACCATTCTTAATTCACATGGGCAAACAGTTGAGCGTGAAAACCCAGCAGCGTTGCAGTTTTTAGCACAATTTAACCAGGCGCTCTAGACTAGAGCGTCCATAGGATCTGTGCAGCAGGCTGAAAGCTTGACTTCCCTACCAGTAGTAACAGCCCTGCTCCCTCCGCATGTGTTGTCCATGTGGGTGGCGTATGTGTTGTGCAGGTGTTTTCAGGAGCTGATGTGACAGATGTGCTTAGCATAGCTTTGGGTACGCTGTCCGTACAACGGCTCGAACCCTGGGCACAATGCCTCGCAAACACGTGACCGCCCGCTTGACAATGCCTTTAGCCAGCTGCGCCATAGAAAAGTTTTCAATTGTTGTTTGTGTTTCAGGAGATGGACGACAAGGTGACCAGTCCAGAGAAGGTTGAGGAGGCCAAGTTGAAGGCTCGCTACCCAAACCTGGGGCACAAACCTGGAGGCTCCGACCTGCTACGCAAACGCCTGACCAAGGGGGTGAGTCCACAGCCCTACCTACTGCCCTACCGTCTCTCCTAACTTATCCCCACAAGCCCACAGTTGTTTCTCTCTCAGCATCAGTTAGACTATGTATTTTAAAAAAGTTACAGCTTGTTTTAAGTTGAACATTCTCTCTCTGCAGCAAAAGTATTTTGACTCTGGGGACTACAACATGGCCAAGGCCAAGGTGAAGAACAAGCAGCTTCCTGCAGCTGCGTCAGAGAAGAGCGGAGGAGGAGAGATCACAGGAGACCATATCCCCACACCTCAGGACCTGCCTCAGAGGAAACCTTCCCTGGTGGCCAGCAAACTGGCCGGCTGATACACACTGTCCTGTCTCTAACCCTGTCAATACTCCTAACAATCACCCTGCTACACCTGTTCCTGTCTCACTACCTCCCCCCATCTACTTCTGCCCCAGCCCCAGAGAGACCCTTCCCTGGTGGCCAGCAAACTGGCCGGCTGATACACACTGTCCTGTCTCTAACCCTGTCAATACTCCTAACAATCACCCTGCTACACCTGTTCCTGTCTCACTACCTCCCCCCCCATCTACTTCTGCCCCAGCCCCAGAGAGACCCTTCCCTGGTGGCCAGCAAACTGGCACACACCTCTAACCGCCTGTCTCTGGTTCTGTCCCTCATCCTCTTCACCCAGAGAGACCCTTCCCTGGTGGCCAGCAAACTGGCACACACCTCTAACCGCCTGTCCCTGGTTCTGTCCCTCATCCTCTTCACCCAGTCCTCTGCTTCCCCTCACCTTCCACTCTGTTATGGCTCCCTCTTCTTCCTGCTCTTCCTCCCCTCTGTTCTTGTTTATTTTCTATTCTCATGTAAAAATACACTGAAAGCAAGGATGAGGATGTGTAGAAGGGAGAGAGAGGGAGGACTGGGATGACTCCACTACAGGAGGAGACTTTAAAGATGACCACAACTCTGTGTCCCAGATTACACCCTATCCCCTATATAGCCCTGTGGGCCCTGGTCAAAAGTACAGTGTACAAAACATTAGGAACACCATTCCTAATATTGAGTTGCACCCCCTTTTGCCCTCAGAACAGCCTCAATTCGTTGGGGCATGGACTCTACAAGGTGTCGAAAGCATTCCACAGGGATGCTGGCTCATGTTGACTCCAATGCTTCTCACAGTTGTCAAGTTGGCTGGATATCTTTTGGGTGGTGAACCATTATTGAGACGCACAGGAAACTGTTGAACGTGACAAATCCAGCAGTGTTGCAGTTCTTGACGCACTCAAACTGGCACCTACTACCATATCCCGATCAAAGGCACCTAAATCTGTCACCCTCTGAATGGCACACATACACAATCTGTCTCAAGGCTCCACAATCCTTCTTTAACCAGACTCTAATCATTCATCTATACTGATTTGAATTGGATTTAACAAGTGACATCAATAAGGAATCATAGCATTCACCTGATCAGTCTGTCATGGAAAGAGCAGGTGTTCATAATGTTTTGTACACTTGTGTATTTAGGGAATAGGGTGCCATTTTGGATACACACCTGGAGAGTCTGTAACATAGGAGGGAGGAGGGCCCAGACTGGAGCCACAGAGAGTCTGAAATGGCACACTATTCCCTATGCAGTACACTACTATCAACCAGTGCCCTATGTGGCTGCCCTTTGAGCATCTGGCCCAAAACGGTTACATTACATAGGGCATAGTGATCCATTTGGGACAGGCAGACGGTCTCTGGTCTAGAGGATTGAATGTCGTCTCAAGTCCTGTTAGCTGATTGTGTAAATATTTCTAGTTGTGTTGGAGAGGAGTGAGGCTGAAGTCAGCCTTTTAGAATGTTTTAACTTAGAATATTATGATTTACCAAACACGTTGGTGTTATGTTGTCATCTAAATTATGCTCTAATGTGCTTGAGTGATTGAATATTATAACCTTGATAATGACTGACCAGAACCTCTCACTGCTTCTGTTCTGTTTTAAAGGCTACATATGTCACAAATGGCAACCTATTCATTACATAGTGCACCACTTTTAAACAGGGTCCAAGGGGCTCTGGTGGTGAGAAGTAGTGCATTTTATAGGGAATCTCCAATCATACCCTTCTTTCTGTGTAGTGCACTACATTACACCCACTGCCACATAGGACTCTAGTCAAGAGTAGTGCACTATTGGCGAGTTTCCAATGAGGATTTACCCCAGTGTTTTACCAAAATACTCAGACTTTTCTGTTTCCGTCTACCCGGGTCGGCACCCGTGTCTCACTGGGCCATGGCTCCAGTGGACCTGTTCTGACTTGGAGCCGAGCCCAGCCCATGGCTAACTATGAACTTTAACACCTTCTCACAAAGCTACTGTCAAGGATGATGTGGAGGTTGTTGATTCTGCCTGCCCCAAGTCTTTAGCATCAACCTCCTAATAACACTAGAGCTTCCATTAAAACACTGATGACCCACTAGTGTGAGTAAGTCTCAATGGAAAAGCAACAACATGTATGGCCCCATAAAACCTCCTGACCAGGAAAAACTCTTGACCCTATTTGTAACCTCTGGTTTCAGACCGGAGGGAGGGGTGAATGTCACAGGTTTTTGGTGGCCCCTTTAATTGGGGAGGATGTGCTCGTGGTAATGGCTGGAGTGGAATGGTATCAAACACATGGTTTTCATGTGTTTGATGCCGTTCCCTTTACTCTGTTCCATCCATTATGAGCTGTCCTCCCCTCAGCAGCCTCCAGTGGTGAATGTAGATGTAACAGCTGGATGATGTAACCGGGGTGCTAAAGACATCTTCATTTAGCTCCAAATGTTTTGGCCTCACACACACTCATTCATCTTTCACACACAGATACACTCCTCTACACCCCAACTCTCTCACATACACACACTCACTCCCACTCTCCTTATTTCTCTCACACACACACTCTCCCTCATACACACCTACCCCCTTTGGCCAACATATCTTTACAGATCTCAGTCACACCCTATTCCCTATATAGTGCTCTACTGTATATATGCACAGGCCAATCCACTAGTGGGGGTGTGGTCATCAAGGGTCTGAAGCTGAAGGACTGAATAGTTAAGGTGTGTGTATATGACTGCCCCCATCCACAACCCCCCCTGTCACTTTGTGCCATTTTGTTTTGTAAATAAAATAGTTTTGCACAAATGGGTGTTTGATGACTGACTCCATGTATTGACAGATCATACAATCATCTATGAAGGATTGTATACAAAATAATTATGTATGAAAATGTAGAGGACAGTTAGTTTTAGATGAGGGATAACACCAGCAGAGCTGAAGCACCAAGATAAATCTTGATCAAAATGTATATAAATAATCTGGATTTATCTCCCTCTTAAAACACACAAACTCTGGCCGAAGACCGACAGACCCTAGTGGAAGAAGATTGTTGCAGCTTTATGTCCCATCTGGGACGAAGAGGGCTAAATTATCAGGCCTATGGCACATGGCAACCAGGGCTGTATTCATTAGTCGGATTCTGTTGCAAAACGTCTAGTCTGTTGCAATCCAAACGGAAAACGTTTGGCATCGAACATGAGTTTCTGTTGAACAAATTCAGGTAGGTTCCTCCCCGTTTCGTTCTGTTTGCTCATATAGTAAACAGACTAAACGTTTTGCAACGGAATCTGACTTATATCTGACAAGCAGGCTTCTAACCAGCAGAACTAAAGCGATGTCGCCTCTTGGCCACAGCGGAGCGCTGTTTAGCTATGTTTCCGAGCCCATGGCAACAACCGCGTTTTACTGAATCATTTTATCCATCATCAATTCCCACAATGCTCCGAGAGATGCCAAAATATTGAGGTTTTCTAGGTATGATGGCGCTAGGTGTTGTACACTAAAAAGAGAGTAACCTAAAACCTGGAGGGACTTTTATTAACTGAGAGGAAAAAACGGAGCGGCGAACTACTGATGTTCAAATCTAGCTGCTGAGATTCATGGAAAAAGGACACGACAGCTCCACCAGTATGGCAGCGTCAGAGCTGTACACAAAGGTAATAGAACCAACGTAATCGGTATTTGCTTTGCCTTGTGCGTTTACAGCGTTTATGCAGCGCTTTCTTTAATGAGAACAAAGCAAAGAGCTTGTTTGTAATCATTCATTCGTTGATGGCGGGAATGAATGAGAGAGAAGTCTTTAAACCAAACATCGAGATTGACAGGTCAAAAAGCCTCGAACAACGCACAGGAGGTGATTATCAAACCAGTGCGTGGTTTTTGGGACGTATGAAAAGTGTTTGAAGCAGGGTCCTACAGCCTGGGGCAATACACTGTACATATAGGTTGACATGCAGTAGCCTATGACTGAGTGAAGGCGCCTTCTATATTTAGCTCTCTGCTGGGTTAAAATGGGTGCAGCAGAGGCAGCTCAGCTGACAAAGCGCCGAGGCTATGGGTTCTGCGATTCGGCCTCTGTCTCTGCCCTTCATAGCCCCCCGCTCAGAATGACCGTCAATTTAAATGTTTTATTATTCGGCTTAATGTCAGGTCGGGGTTGATGCACTTTTAAAAATACGATTTTTATTTTAGTATACATTTAGCACCGCACTGGCAACGATGGAGAATGGTGTTTTTTGACCTACATAAATCATGTTATTTTGTCAACCTGCAGTCGCACAGTGATGTTTGTTATTGTGTTTTATAAAGGCCGTTTATTTGATCTCGAGTCTGGGATTCGGTTTGGGTACCGAGGAGAGAGGAATGATGCTGAGACCAGTGGTGACGTCATGAGCCCCGTTTACGTCACTGCGATTTGTTTTGAGATTTTTGTCCCCCTTTTTGCATCCATGACCATGTTCAGAATGCAAACGTAGATAGACATATCACAAATAGAGCTGACGTTATTCCGTATTCTATAAGTCAGCCATGCATGTTTGTTTTACATCAGATATTTCTAGCTGAAAGTTCCAAACTTTGCATCCAGCTGAACGAAGGTTACTTATGTAACCACGGTTATGTGAACTATATGGATCACTCCAATATATTGCTATCTCTCCGCGGCGTAGGGATACATCCGAGGTGAGGATTTACAGATTTACTCCTGTGTACACCTGTGTCATGGCTGGGGTCCGCCCCTATATATAGTCCCCATGGCTGCTACACACGTTCTCTCCATAATTTTTGAGGCGCCTCTAGCACCATAGAGGATTTGAGTGATCCATGTAGCTCACATAACTGTGGTTACATACGTAACCTTCATTATGTTTCACTATATTGGATCACTACAATATATTGGTATACCCGTACCAGATTAGTCGGTGCTAGAGGGACCTGGCCAGCCAGCGGCAAAGTCCCAGCGCGGGACCGAAACACAGGGACCGTCAATGTGGAGGGGGGTCCCGGCACAGTCCCCGAACGGGGAGGCGATGCCCAGGACCGCTGAACCAACTGTAGAGGGAGGTGCCACATTTACCCGATAGTACCTAGCAAAGGTACAAGAGGAAGCCCAGCTGGGCACAGCACAGATATCAGCGAGGGGCACTCCTCTCAGTAGAGCCCAGGACGAAGCCACACCTCGTGTTGAATGTGCCACCACAGATCCCAGCACTGGCCTGCCAGCCAGGCGGTATGTGGTCGTAATCGTGTCCACGATCCAGTGAGACAAAGAGCTGGTCTGTTGTTCTCACAGGGCACAGCATACCGGAGGGAGGTCCAGACTCCCCCGCCACTGCCGGGAGCGTCGTAAGGAGACAGGATAAAAAGGGATGTTCACATGCCTGTCTGACAGAACCTTCGGGAGGAATGAAGGGCTGGGGTGGAGAGGGTCCATCCGGTAGCACTCAGAACTTACAGAAAGAGCATGGAGCTCACCCACCCTCTTCATGGAAGTAATCGGTACCAAGAGAACCACCTTCATAGAGAGGTGTTTCAGGGAGGCAGACTCCAACTGTTCGAAAGGTGGCTTTGCCAAAGCTGCCAAGACCACATCTAGATCCCAGCTTGCTGTTGAGCGGGTCCTAGCTGGACTCAGGCAACGAACCCCCTTCATAAACCTGGAGACCAAGGGATGGCACCCCACTGGCTTGTCCATCCACCCCGCATGACAGGCAGATATAGCGGCCAAATACCCTCTCGGTGTAGAGGCCGCCAAGCCCTCATCCAAGCGAGACTGCATGTATTGGAAGACATACTGCACCCCGCATGACTCGGGCACAACCTCAATACCACTGTACCGAGAGCAGGACAACCGCCAGCGCAACTGGTATGCCGTGGTTATAACCAGCGCCCTTGCCCTCTGCATGGTGTTCATTACACCCTCCTGTAGTCCTAACATAGACCATTGGTGCCGTTCAGTGGCCAAGCCCACAGACTGAGGCGGTGTGGCCTCGGATGTCACAGAGTCCCCCCAACCTGAGACGGCAGGTCCGGTCTCAGGGGAAGTAGCCAAGGTGTCCCAGACAACAGGGACAGGAGAAGGCTGAACTAGGGTCGTCTGGGCCAGTATGGGGCCACCAGAAGCAGACGATGCTCTGCCATCCTGGTCCTGTCCAGCACAGCCTGGATCAGGGGAAAAGGGGGGAATGCATAAGCTCCAGCCCTGGCCAATCGTGAGCCAGAGCATTCAAGCCCAGAGGCCCTGGTGGCTCCGACACGGAGTACCACAGTACCTCAGTGTGCATTGTCCAGAGAGGCAAACAAGTCCACCTGCACCCTGAGGTGGTGGGACCTCAGTCCACCCTGATGGTTGATGGAAGCCACCACTGTGGTGTTGTCCATTCTCAACAGGAAATGTCTTCCCTTCAGATGTGGAAGGAAAGACTGCTGGGCCAGCAGTACAGCTCGGAGCTGTAGTGTATTGATGTGCCTGCTGCTCCAAGGGGTAGCCAACAGCCGCTGGCCGACCTGCCCTTGGTCACACACCCCCAGCCAATCTGGGAGGCGTCTGTGCTGATCAGCTCCCGGCGGCATATCCTCAGCATCTCCACCCCATCTGAGAGAAAGGAGTGACAGCGCCACCTCAACAGTACCCTGAGGCACTGTGAGGTCACCCGCAGCTGGCGGTGACGGTGACACTTTGGGTGCAGCTGGTGGGAGTGGAACCACCGTTGAAGAGGCTGGAGATGGAGCAAGCCCAGGGGAATCAACAACAAGACCGCCGTCAGCAAGCCCAACAGGCCAACTTGGCAAGTCAGTTAAGAACGCATTCTTATTTTCAATGCCTCTCATTGCACTCCACGATGAGCCTGCCTGTTACGTGAATGCAGTAAGCCAAGGTAAGTTGCTAACTAGCATTAAACTTATCTTATAAAAAACCAATCAATCAATCATAATCACTAGTTAACTACACATGGTTGATGACATTACTAGTTTATCTAGCATGTCCTGCGTTGCATATAATTGGTGCGGTGCGTATCGTTGCTCCAATGTGTACCTAACCATAAACATCAATGCCTTTCTTAAAATCAATACACAGAAGTATATATTTTTAAACCTGCATATTTAGCTAAAATAAATCCAGATTAGCAGGCAATATTAACCAGGTGAAATTGTGTCACTTCTCTTGTGTTCATTGCACGCAGAGTCAGGGTATATGCAACAGTTTGGGCCGCCTAATTTGCCAGAATTTTACGTAATTATGACAACATTGAAGGTTGTGCAATGTAACAGCAATATTTAGACTAATGGAAGCCACCCGTTAGATAAAATATGGAACGGTTCTGTATTTCACGGAAAGAATAAACATCTTTTTTTCAAGATGATAGTTTCTGGATTCGACCATATTAATGACCTAAAGCTCGTATTTCTGTGTGTTATTATGTTATAACTAAGTCTATGATTTGATAGAGCAGTCTGACTGAGCGATGGTAGGCACCAGCAAGCTCGTAAGCATTCATTCAAACAGCACTTTTGTGCGTTTGCCAGCAGCTTCAAGCCTATCGACTCCCGAGATTAGGCTGGTGTAACCAATGTGAAATGGCTAGCTAGTTAGCGGGGTGCACGCTAATAGCGTTTCAAACGTCACTTGCTCTGAGACTTGGAGTGGTTGTTCCCCTTGCGCTGCTTCGATGGTGGCTGTTGCTGATGTGTTCCTGTTTCGAGCCCAGGTAAGAGCAAGGAGAGGGATGGAAGCTATACTGTTACACTGGCAATACTAAAGTGCCTATAAGAACATCCAATAGTCAAAGGTTAATGAAATACAAATGGTATAGAGAGAAATAGTCCTATTATTCCTATAATAACTACAACCTAAAATTTATTTCCTGGGAATATTGAAGACTCATGTTAAAAGGAACCACCAGCTTTCATATGTTCTCATGTTCTGAGCAAGGAACTTAAACGTTAGCTTTCTTACATGGCACATATTGCACTTTTACTTTCTTCTCCAACACTTTGTTTTTGCATTACTTTAACCAAATTGAACATGTTTCATTATTTATTTGAGGCTAAATTGATTTTATTGATGTATTGTATTAAGTTAAAGTAAGTGTTCATTCAGTATTGTTGTAATTGTCATTATTACAAATACATTTTATTTTTATTTTAAATCGGCCAATTTAATCGGTAGCGGCTTTTTTTGGTCCTCCAATAATCGGTATCGGCGTTGAAAAATCTAAATCGGTCGACCTCTAGTGTAGAACCCGCCTAGCCGTTCTGATGTCTCACTCCTGCGGACAACACCATTGTCCAGGAGTGAGGAAATCTCCAGCCGCAGGTTTTGCTTTAGAGGGTCAACATCCTCGGTGACACGAAGGCCCCTGAAGAATGGAGGCCGGCACCGGAATTGGAGTCAGTACCCCTCGAGCATTGAGGACAACACCCATCGGGACTCCAAACACTCCTCCCACTTTGCCCTTTGAGACCGGTAGAAGCAGCCGGGTAAGGGTGTGTTAGCGGACCTGCCGGGGCCCGCCTCTCCTCTTTTTTAAATTGATTTAAATTTTGTTTCACCTTTTATTTAACCAGGTAGGCCAGTTGAGAACAAGTTCTCATTTACAACTGCGACCTGACCAAGATAAAGCAAAGCAGTGTGACATAAACACCACAGTTACACATGGAATAAACAAACGTACAGTCAGTAACACAATAGAAAAGTCTATATACAGTGTGTGCAAATTAGTAAAGGCAGTAAAAAGGCCGTAGTGGCGAAATAATTACAATTTAGCAGTTTAACACTGGAGTGAGATGTGCAGAAGATGAATGTGCAAGTAGAGATACTGGGGTGCAAAGGAGCAAAGATACTAATATTATGGGGATGAGGTAGTTGGGTGGGCTATTTACAGATGGGTTATGTACAGGTGCAATGATCTGTAAGCTGCTCTGACAGCTGATGCTTAAAGTTAGTGAGGGAGATATGAGTGTCATGCTTTAGTGGTTTGTGCAATTTGTTCCAGTCATTGGCAGCAGAGAACTGTAAGGAAAGGTGGCCTGAGGAGGAATTGGCTTTGGGGGTGACCAGTGAAATATACCTGCTGGAGCGTGTGCTACGGGTGGGTGCTGCTATGGTGACCAGTGAGCTGAAATAAGGTGGGGCTTTACCTAGCAAAGACTTATAGATGACCTGGAGCCAGTGGGTTTGACGACGAATATGAAGCGAGAGCATACAGGTCACAGTGGTGGGTGGTATATGGGACTTTGGTGACAAAATGGATGGCACTGTGATAGACTGCATCCAGTTTGCTGAGTAGAGTGTTGGAGGCTATTTTGTAAATGACATCGGCGAAGTCCAGGATCGGCAGGATAGTCAGTTTTACGAGTGTCTGTTTGGCAGCATGAGTGAAGGAGGATTTGTTGCGAAATAGGAAGCCGATTTTTAGATTTTATTTTGGATTGGAGATGCTTAATGTGAGTCTGGAAGGAGAGTTTACAGTCTAACCACACACCTAGGCATTTGTAGTTGTCCACATATTCTAAGTCAGAACCGTCCAGAGTAGTGATGCTAGACGGGCGGGCAGGTGCGGGCAGCGATCGGTTGAAGACCATGCATTATGTTTTACTTGCGTTTAAGAGCAGTTGGAGGCCACGGAAGGAGAGTTGTATGGCATTGAAGCTCGTCTGGAGGTTAGTTAACACAGTGTCCAATGAAGGGCCCTGAGCGCATAGGTCCCCCAGGCACGTCCCTATGGTGGTGACAGTTGACACCATCACACCTGTCACAAAGGGAAGCCATAAGCTCAGCCAAGCCAACAAGGCCACGGAGCAGGGGTCCGACGCCCTGGGAGAGCCATGTCGTGACCAGCTTGGAGGAATAGGAACCCGGTGAGGGATAAATGACCCAGTACCTCTGCAAACACATGGGAAGACCCCTGTGGGAGAAACAGGAAAACAAAAAAAACAGCAACCAGGTAATGGATTTGATTTGATGTGTTTTTTTGTTTTTGTTTTACGCCAACTTTTTTAAATTATTTTTTTATATCCAAGCAGAAAACAAAACATTATGGACTAACTCCGTTAAGGAACTCCCAAGTTAATGTCTCAACGTAGTGGCAGCCCACCACCATACTCTTACATTCTGCAGGAGAAAGAACAAGAAAACCCTGTAAGGTAATTGGCAGAGAACCCGTGTAGGGTAATTAGCAGAGAACCTGCGCCTATAGCGTGGGGACAGCATGTTAAAGCAATTCACAACACACAAAACAAGCCAGTCGGCAAGTTGTGCAAGGTAAATACAGTTTGTGTCAGCAAGAGCCACCAAGATATTAATGGATGCACACAGACTCGTAGTGTAAAGCTAACGAAACAAGCACGACAAACCACTCCATGCTGCAAACAGCCAGTGAGTATACTTCCACGCAAGATATTACACTTACCAAGCGAACTTTAGAAAGTTTCTACCTCAAACCATACGGACATCCGCTGAGAAAATGAAAGAGAATGTGTGTCGCGGCCATGGGCTCTATATATAGGGGCGGACCCCAGCCGTGACACAGGTGTAAACGGGGAGTAAATCTGTAAATCCTCACCTCGGATGTATCCCTCCGCCGCGGAGTAATACCAATGTATTGGAGTGATCCAATACAGTGAAACATAACACGGCCCAAGCGCAAGACAGCTAGGCCAGGGGAATGGTGAGAGATAAAGACGTATCACTGCCTGATCAAGACAGCTAGGCCAGGGGAATGCTGAGAGATAAAGACGTATCACTGCCTGATCAAGACAGCTAGGCCAGGGGAATGGTGAGAGATAAAGACGTATCACTGCCTGATCAAGACAGCTAGGCCAGGGGAATGCTGAGAGATAAAGACGTATCACTGCCTGATCAAGACAGCTAGGCCAGGGGAATGGTGAGAGATAAAGACGTATCACTGCCTGATCAAGACAGCTAGGCCAGGGGAATGCTGAGAGATAAAGACGTATCACTGCCTGATCAAGACAGCTAGGCCAGGGGAATGGTGAGAGATAAAGACGTATCACTGCCTGATCAAGACAGCTAGGCCAGGGGAATGCTGAGATATAAAGACGTATCACTGCCTGATCAAGACAGCCCAAATAGAGGGATGCAATTTGAGTTTAGTATAATTATAATAAAGAAATGAATGACAACAGCCCAGAATAACAAGACCCGACCCAACAAAGAAAATAATACTACTTTGTTGTTGTTATTGTTTTTGACCAACAATGTGAGGAGGATAATTCAGATGAGGGCAGAGAGTCTGGGTGTGTGAGAAAGAGAGATGAGTTGCCCCCCCCCCCCACAAGGCCAGCTGCTGTATTCAGAATGAACAGAGAGTGGTGTGAATGACTGATACCCTGAAGTGTCCGAGTCCTCAGGGTTACTACTATCACATCCATCCACACACCAGAAGAAGGAGTGTGTGGATATATTAGAAACATATAGAAAGATTGTGTTAGACAGACCGACAGTGTGTTTCCGTCTGTCTGCAGACATGACTGTCCAGACTTAGGATGCATTCACCGCTGCACAAATTAAGTCTTTCCATAAAAACTGAAATGTCTGTGCATTGCTAATGCCTTTTAGTCTAAGGGTGTGTCAAATCAGAGGTTTTCCCTGAGGGTGTGTGTGCTTTTTATTTGTGTGTACAGAGGTCTAGGGAACACTCTTCTTTTTGTGTCTCTAACCAATAAACGGTTAGTTCAGAAGGTCTTCTGCTGCACACACACACACACACACACACACCAGTGTTTCCCACAAGTACATAGATTAGCCAGCCAAATAGAAAAGGTAGCCAGCCAGGCGCCCCTGGTTCGGGGGTGCTTGCCCCCAAGGGTTCAATGTATTATTATTTTTTGCCTAAGGAGCTCTATTCTGGTGGCCTCTCGTACATTCCAATACCATGATTCCATCCGAAATGCACAGCGAAATTATGAAATACTTTATCGAGTTTGCCTTCCAGATTGGAAACATTTGTTGTGATATTGTGTAGAGAGAAATGTAGATTTGTGGGTGTAGTTACCCTTTAATTGAAGTGCACACCTAGGAAGAGGCTGTTGTTTAGCGGTACATGTAATGGGAGTTTGCAGAACAAATACCCACTGGATTGATTCAAATAATCATGTTATCATTCTGCCAGGTAGGCAGAGGCTACTTTGTAGTTAACATTTAATTGAGAATGTTTTTGGGAAAGCCTTTCCATCTACCAGAAGACTGTTCTCATTAACAGCATATAGAAAGTGGAAGATGCACCGCACACTCAGACAGGAGCATTCTCTTTGCCTCTACAGAAAGTTGCAGGAAATAGGAATCACTGATGCCTTCTGTTCATGTCTTAAGATAAACTTGGGCAAATTATGAATTTAATATTTATTTAGTTGATTCCCTACTAAGGTCAATAAATGTTTTAATATGGTTGAATTCTGTTTTAATGCCTGGATTCCATGAGGGCCCTAATTATCATATGTGGATCAGAATGAGGCTCTCCACTACCTATTGTTCCTGCTGTGATTCACCATCTTCGTTGAATGTCTTCATAATTTATCTGAAGATAATCAAACAGCTTAGGCCTACAGTAGCCTATACAGTGTGTTCAGAAAGTATTCCTACTCCTAGACTTATTCCACAATAGTTTGTGTTACAGCCTGAATTCAAAATGGATTAAACTGATTTTTTCTCTCACCCATAATGACAAAGTGAAAACCGATTATTTATTTTTTGACATTTTTGCTCATTTACATAAGTATTCACACCCCTGCGTCAATACTTTGTTGAAGCACCTTTGGCAGCGATGGCATCTGAGTCTTTCTGGGTGAGTCTCTAAGAGCTTTCCACACCTGGATTGTGAAACATTTGCACATTATTCTTTCCAAAATTCTTCAAGCTCTGTGAAATTGGTTGTTGATCATTGCTAGACAACTATTTACAGGGCTTGCCATAGATTTTCAAGCAGATTTATGTCAAAACTGTAACTCGACCACTCAGGAACATTCACTGTCTTCTTAGCAACTCCAGTGTATATTTGGCCTTGTGTTTTAAGTTCTTGTCCTGCTGAAGGGTGAATTCATCTCCCAGTGTCTGGTGGAAAGCAGACTGAATCAGGTTTTCCTTTAGGATTTTTCCTGTGCTTAGCTCCATTTATTTTTATTCTCAAAAAGTTCCCAGTCCTTAACAATTACATGTATACCCATAACATGATGTAGCCAAGACTGTGCAAGAAAATATGGAGAATGGTACTCGGTAATGTGTTGTATTGGATTTGCCCCAAACATAACACTTTGTATTCAGGACAAAAAGTGAATTGCTTTATTTTCAGTTTTACTTTAGTGCCTTGTTGCAAACAGGATGCATGTTTTGGAATATGTTTTATTCTGTACAGGCTTCCTTTTTTCACTCTGTCAATTAGGTTAGTATTGTGGAGTAACTACAATGTTGTTGATCCATCCTAATTGTTCTGCTATCACAGCCATTAAACTCTGAAACTGTTTTAAAGTCACCATTGGCCTCCTGGTGAAATCCCTGAGCGGTTTTCTTCCTCTCCGGCAACTGAGTTAGGAAGGACGTCTGTATCTTTTTAGTGACTGGGTGTATTGATACACCATCCAAAGTGTAATTATTAACTTTACCATGCTCAAAGGGATATTCAATGTCTGCTTTAAAAAAAAACTTTTACCCATCTAGAGTTGAAGTCTGAAGTTTACATATACTTAGGTTGGAGTCATTAAAGCTCGTTTTTCAACCACTCCACAAATTTCTTGTTAACAAACTATAGTTTTGGCAAGTTGGTTAGGACATCTACTTTGTGCATGACACAAGTAATTGTTCCAACAATTGTTTACAGACAGATTATTTCACTTATAATTCACTGTATCACAATTCCAGTGGGTCAGAAGTTTACATACACTAAATTGACTGCCTTTAAACAGCTTGGAAAATGTCATGGCTTTAGAAGCTTCTGATAGACGAATTGACATAATTTCAGTCAATTGGCGGTATACCTGTAGATGTATTTCAAGGCCTACCTTTAAACTCAGTGCCTCTTTGCTTGACATCATGGGAAAATCAAAAGAAATCAGCCAAGACCTCAGAAAAGCAATTGTAGACCTCCACAAGTCTGGTTCATCGGGAGCAATTTCCAAACGCCTGAATGTCACAGTGTAGCTCCCGTCCCTCTCCTCGCCCTTACCTGGGCTCGAACCAGGGACCCTCTGCACACACAGACAACAGCCACCCTCGAAGCATCGTTACCCATCACTCCACAAAAGCCGCAGCCCTTGCAGAGCAAGGGAAACAACTACTTCAAGGTCTCAGAGCGAGTGACGTCACCGATTTGAAATGCTATTAGCGTGCACCCCACTAGCCATTTCACACCGGTTACATGAAGGTACCACGTTAATCTGTACAAACAATAATACGCAAGTATAAACATGCAGCCGTCATTCCGCTCAGGAAGGAGACGCGTTCTGTCTCCTAGAGATGAACGTACTTTGGTGCGATAAGTGCAATTCAATCCCAGAACAACAGCAAAGGACTTTGTGAAGATGCTGGAGGAAATATATTACTAAGGATCTATATCCATAGTAAAACAAGTCCTCTATCGACATAACCTGAAAGGCCGCTCAGCAAGGAAGAAGCCACTGCTCCAAAACAGCCATAAAAAGCCAGACTACGGTTTGCAACTGCACATGGGGACAAAGATCATACTTTTTTGCAAAAATGTCCTCTGGTCTGATGAAACAAAAATAGAACTGTTTGTCCATAATGACCATCATTATGTTTGTAGGAAAAAGGGGGCGGCTTGCAAGCCAAAGAACACCATCCCAACTGTGAAGCACGGGGATGGCAGCATCATGTTGTGGGGTTGCTTTGCTGCAGGAGGGACTGGTGCACTTCACAAAATAGATGGTATCATGTGGAAAGAAAATTATGTGGATATATTGAAGCAACATCTCAAGACATTAGTCAGGAAGTTAAGGCTTGGTAGCAAATGGGTCTTCCAAATGGACAATTACCCCAAGCATACTTCCAAAGTTGTGGCAAAATGGCTTCAGGACAACAAAGTCAAGGTATTGGAGTGGCCATCACAAAGCCCTGACCTCAATCGTATAGAAAATTTGTGGGCAGAACTGAAAAAGTGTGTGCGAGCAATGAGGCCTACAAACCAGACTCAGTTACACCAGCTCTGTCAGTAGGAATGGGCCAAAATTCGCCCAACTTATTGTGGGAAGCTTGTGGAAGGCTACCCGAAACGTTTGACCCAAGATAAACTATTTAAAGGCAATGCTACCAAATACTAATTGAGTGTACGTATGTAAACTTCTGACCCACTGGGAATGTGATGAAAGAAATAAAAGCTGAAAGAAATAATTCTCTCTACTATTATTCTGACATTTCACATTCTTAAAATAAAGTGGTGATCCTAATTGACCTAAAACAGGGAATTTTTTACTTGGATTAAATGTCAGGAATTGTGAAACTGAGATTAAATGTATTTGGCTAAGGTGTATGTAAACTTCCGACTTTAACTGTACCAATAGGTGCCCTTCTTTGTGAGGCATTGGAAAACCTCCCTGGTCTTTGGTTGAATCTGTGTTTTGAAATTCACTGCTCAACTGAGGGACCTTACAGATAATTGTATATGTGGGGTACAGATATGAGGTAGACATTCAAAAATCATGTTAAACACTTATTGCACAGAATGAGTCCATGCAACTTATTATGTGACAAGTTTAGCACTTTTTTTTGTCCTGAACTTTTATATAGGCTAGCCATAACAAAGTGGTTGAATACCTATTGACAGCTGTTTAATTTTTAATGAATTAGTAAAAATGTCCCCCAAAAATACTCCACTTTGACATTATGGGGCATTGTGTGTAGGCCAGTGCAAAACATCTAAACTGAATCCATTTTAAATTGAGGCTGTAACACAAAAACATGTGGGGAAAGTCTAGGGGTGTGAATACTTTACGAAGGCACTGTACAAGTTAGGGAGCCAAATGAACGGCTCTCTCACCGATGCGATTCGGTATGCTACACTGACTGACGAGAGTCACTCTCTTTAGTGTCACTGTCTGGTATCGTTACCATGTATATTACATGGGACGTACGAATTCACTTGCTTTCTCTCTCCTACATGTAAAGAAATCTGACTGCAACCAACCACAGCATGCATACATTGTACCGGCAGGCCGTGTTACAGACAGAAGACTGTGTTTCCTTGTCATCATTCGCTTTGTGACTGACAGGCACATCAGGCTAGCAAATGGAAACTTTTAAATGAAAAGTAGCCTAGTTAATATGAAGTGCAAAAAGTAGCCAGCTGAAAATGAGTTTGTAATCGGCTGATTAGCCGACTGCTGGCGCGAATGGAAAATACTGTGCGCACACACAGGGTGGTATTGTAAACTAGGTTTGTCTCCTGTCTGCTTCGGCCGTGGGAGAGTCAGAGGACCCAATATTCTAGTGGGAAGCGAAAGGAGGGAGAGAGGAGAAAGAAGGCAGGTGAAGGTACAATGAAGAAACGCATAGCTCAGTAATTGGGACAATTCTGCTGTTGCCAGTACCAATAATAATAATTCTGCTGTTGCCAGTACCAATAACTATAATTCTGCTGTTGCCAGTACCAATAATAATAATTCTGCTGTTGTCAGTACCAATAATAATAATTCTGCTGTTGCCAGCACCAATAACTATAATTCTGCTGTTGCCAGTACCAATAACGATAATTCTGCTGTTGCCAGTACCAATAACTATAATTCTGCTGTTGTCAGTACCAATAACTATAATTCTGCTGTTGCCAGTACCAATAACGATAATTCTGCTGTTGCCAGTACCAATAACTATAATTCTGCTGTTGCCAGTACCAATAATAATAATTCTGCTGTTGCCAGTACCAATAACTATAATTCTGCTGTTGTCAGTACCAATAATAATAATTCTGCTGTTGCCAGTACCAATAACTATAATTCTGCTGTTGCCAGTACCAATAACTATAATTCTGCTGTTGCCAGTACCAATAACGATAATTCTGCTGTTGCCAGCACCAATAACTATAATTCTGCTGTTGCCAGTACCAATAATAATAATTCTGCTGTTGCCAGTACCAATAACTATGATTCTGCTGTTGCCAGTACCAATAACGATAATTCTGCTGTTGCCAGTACCAATAACTATAATTCTGCTGTTGCCAGAACCAATAACTATAATTCTGCTGTTGCCAGTACCAATAACTATAATTCTGCTGTTGTCAGTACCAATAACTATAATTCTGCTGTTGCCAGTACCAATAACTATAATTCTGCTGTTGCCAGTACCAATAATAATAATTCTGCTGTTGCCAGTACCAATAACTATAATTCTGCTGTTGCCAGAACCAATAACTATAATTCTGCTGTTGCCAGTACCAATAACTATAATTCTGCTGTTGTCAGTACCAATAACTATAATTCTGCTGTTGCCAGTACCAATAACTATAATTCTGCTGTTGCCAGTACCAATAACTATAATTCTGCTGTTGCCAGTACCAATAATAATAATTCTGCTGTTGCCAGTACCAATAACTATAATTCTGCTGTTGCCAGAACCAATAACTATAATTCTGCTGTTGCCAGTACCAATAACTATAATTCTGCTGTTGCCAGTACCAATAACTATAATTCTGCTGTTGTCAGTACCAATAACTATAATTCTGCTGTTGTCAGTACCAATAACTATAATTCTGCTGTTGTCAGTACCAATAACTATAATTCTGCTGTTGCCAGTACCAATAACTATAATTCTGCTGTTGTCAGTACCAATAACTATAATTCTGCTGTTGCCAGTACCAATAACTATAATTCTGCTGTTTCCAGCACCAATAACTATAATTCTGCTGTTGTCAGTACCAATAACTATAATTCTGCTGTTGTCAGTACCAATAACTATAATTCTGCTGTTGTCAGTACCAATAACTATAATTCTGCTGTTTCCAGTACCAATAACTATAATTCTGCTGTTTCCAGCACCAATAACTATAATTCTGCTGTTGTCAGTACCAATAACTATAATTCTGCTGTTGCCAGTACCAATAACTATAATTCTGCTGTTTCCAGCACCAATAACTATAATTCTGCTGTTGTCAGTACCAATAACTATAATTCTGCTGTTTCCAGCACCAATAACTATAATTCTGCTGTTGTCAGTACCAATAACTATAATTCTGCTGTTTCCAGCACCAATAACTATAATTCTGCTGTTGTCAGTACCAATAACTATAATTCTGCTGTTTCCAGCACCAATAACTATAATTCTGCTGTTGTCAGTACCAATAACTATAATTCTGCTGTTGTCAGTACCAATAACTAATTCTGCTGTTTCCAGCACCAATAACTATAATTCTGCTGTTTCCAGCACCAAACCCACAACTCAAAGGGTTAAGTTTAGGTCTAGCTTACAGCGTGACGTTATTCTGTTGGAATGAATGGCAGCTCCTTCCTTTTCACTATAGAAAAATGTATTGTCATTTTGACAGCATTAAAATGACATCTCTGCTGTCACGGGTTGGTGAACAGAGTGTATCTAGTCATCAGGCTGTAGTAGGCTCCAGTAGTCAGTCAGGTCTAGCCTAAAGGGCATTAGGGAGAGCACAGTCATTTAGTAGCTCAGAGAAGAATACAGCATCTCTCAGCTCAAAGCTAAACACACTTTCCTCATGCTGCTGATCAGGCCAGCTAGTAAGACAAACTGCTGCACCATTTCATAGTTGTGTGTCTGTGTTTTCCTCTGACGCTGATACGGGACATGTGCATTAGATTACCACGGTAACTCTGTTATGGTAATTGAGCGGAGAAGTCGTGTCCACAGTGCGATCTACATGACATCCTGCTGCTCCACTCTCAAATACGGACCGACAGTCAGTCAGTCAGTCAGTCAGTCGAGTGAGGTGAGGTGAGGTGAGGTAGGTAGGTAGGTAGGTGAGTTATTGGTACTAGTGAGTGAGTGAGTGAGTTATTGGTACTAGTGAGTGAGTGAGTGAGTTATTGGTACTAGTGAGTGAGTGAGTGAGTTATTGGTACTAGTGAGTGAGTGAGTGAGTGAGTGAGTTATTGGTACTAGTGAGTGAGTGAGTTATTGGTACTAGTGAGTGAGTGAGTGAGTTATTGGTACTAGTGAGTGAGTGAGTGAGTGAGTTATTGGTACTAGTGAGTGAGTGAGTGAGTGAGTGAGTGAGTTATTGGTACTAGTGAGTGAGTGAGTGAGTGAGTGAGTGAGTTATTGGTACTAGTGAGTGAGTGAGTGAGTTATTGGTACTAGTGAGTGAGTGAGTGAGTTATTGGTACTAGTGAGTGAGTGAGTGAGTGAGTGAGTTATTGGTACTAGTGAGTGAGTGAGTTATTGGTACTAGTGAGTGAGTTATTGGTACGAGTGAGTGAGTGAGTGAGTGAGTTATTGGTACTAGTGAGTGAGTGAGTGAGTTATTGGTACTAGTGAGTGAGTGAGTGAGTTATTGGTACTAGTGAGTAAGTGAGTTAGTTATTGGTACTAGTGAGTGAGTTATTGGTACGAGTGAGTGAGTGAGTTATTGGTACTAGTGAGTGAGTGAGTGAGTTATTGGTACTAGTGAGTGAGTGAGTGAGTTATTGGTACTAGTGAGTGAGTTATTGGTACGAGTGAGTGAGTGAGTGAGTTATTGGTACTAGTGAGTGAGTGAGTGAGTTATTGGTACTAGTGAGTGAGTGAGTGAGTTATTGGTACTAGTGAGTAAGTGAGTTAGTTATTGGTACTAGTGAGTGAGTTATTGGTACGAGTGAGTGAGTGAGTGAGTTATTAGTACTAGTGAGTGAGTGAGTGAGTTATTGGTACTAGTGAGTGAGTGAGTTAGTTATTGGTACTAGTGAGTGAGTGAGTTATTGGTACTAGTGAGTGAGTGAGTTATTTATCATAATGAACAATATAAGCCAAATGTCCACATAAGTGGTTGGTTTGGTTGGTGTGGATAATGTTTGGTTCTTCGTCCCAGCTCGTGTGTGTTTGAGCGAGGTTTTGTCTGCCTCCATTCTCATGTGACTGAGGGGTGATAGTCTGGGCTGGGAGGGCGGGAGCTGGGCTGTTTGACTGAAATCTGGGTTGTCCAATGACAGGGTTGGACCAGAGCAAAGTAGAAGGCAGAGGGAGAGAGACAGAGTCCTGATCGCTGTCAGACACTATGGGAATATTTCATCTGTCCACAACGCTATAACCATCACTCTAATCGATTCACCTCCCTCTGCTGGCCAGGTGTGTGGCAGGGAGTGTGTTGCAAGGTGTGTGTGTGTGTGGGGCCGGGAGGTGAAGAGGAGGGGGGCAAAGTTTAAGATAAGGCTCTGGGATCTGCTGAGGCGTGAAGATGAACGAGAATCAGGAGTTGGATTATATGTTTGTCAAAGTAAGTTCACTTCCTTTCATTTGGCTTGGTTTGGTTATTTCTCTATTGTGTTGTAGTAGAACTTTTCAGGCCTGTGTGTGAGAGCGTAGCCTGTCCAGTAGCTCTGTGAGTTGGAGACAACATGGAGGTCAGACACACCCTGGTCTGCACTGATCTGGTGTCCTAACTAGTGTCCTAACTCCCCTGTCTCTCCTGTACCAGGAAGGGTTGTTTGTCTGTTGAAGTCTGCATCCTAAATGGAACCCTGTATGGCACCCAAAGGGCTCTGATCAAAAGTAGTGTACTTTATAAGGAATAGGGTGCCATTTGGGATGCTACCACCATGAGTGTTCCAGTAGGCCTTGGTACTTCAGCCAACACAAGAACAACAGAGAGCTGCCCAACAAGACTGTTTCAGACAGTTAGGAGCACTATCTAGATTATCATACCTACATACCTTCCTTCTGTCATACCCCGTTTTACGCTCTTATACAATGGGAACTCTCTACTGTACTGTCATAGTCAGGGCTACTGTGCTGTCGTAGTCGGGGCCGCTGTGCTGTCGTAGTCGGGGCCGCTGTGCTGTCGTAGTCGGGGCCACTGTGCTGTCGTAGTCGGGGCCGCTGTGCTGTCGTAGTCGGGGCCGCTGTGCTGTCGTAGTCGGGGCCACTGTGCTGTCGGAGTCGGGGCCGCTGTGCTGTCGGAGTCGGGGCCGCTGTGCTGTCGGAGTCGGGGCCGCTGTGCTGTCGGAGTCGGGGCCGCTGTGCTGTCGGAGTCGGGGCCGCTGTGCTGTCGGAGTCGGGGCCGCTGTACTGTCATACTGTACTCCTGTTTGCTAAATGTCTGCATGGTAACTAATGGGATTAGACAGAGAAGTTCCTGTAAAACAGACACTCTATGGGTTGACACTGTCGGTATTGAGAGCAGAGATGAAGGGGGGATGGAGACAGGAAGGGGGGGATGGAGACAGGAAGGGGGGGATGGAGAGAGGAAGGGGGGATGGAGAGAGGAAAGTGGGATGGAGAGAGCGAGGAATGGGGGTAATGAGATGGGGAGGGAAAGAGGGCCAACGAGCGCTCAAGGTAGTGTTTCCCAGGAAATCAGGGATTTTCATCAACATCTGTTTTCCCCAAGATTCCTACATCTGCCCCTCTCCTCCCCCCTCCTCTCCTCCTCTTCCTCCTGTGTCTCTGCTGAGGTGTGTACTGGGGAGCGTTAAACCAAAGATGTTTTAGAAACTCTGTGGTTAAACAGAAAAGCAGCAGTTTCTCACATGAGGCTCTGTCATGTGATGAACCGGGTCATGTGATGAGGGGGCCGCAGTTACCGCGAGATTAGTTCTACTGCTCACAGTGGCCTTGGTACTTCAGCCAACACAAGAACAACAGAGAGCTGCCCAACAAGACTGTTTCAGACAGTTAGGAGCACTATCTAGATTATCATACCTACATACCTTCCTTCTGTCATACCCCGTTTTACGCTCTTATACAATGGGAACTCTCTACTGTACTGTCATAGTCAGGGCTACTGTGCTGTCGTAGTCGGGGCCGCTGTGCTGTCGGAGTCGGGGCCGCTGTGCTGTCGGAGTCGGGGCCGCTGTGCTGTCGGAGTCAGGGCCGCTGTACTGTCATACTGTACTCCTGTTTGCTAAATGTCTGCATGGTAACTAATGGGATTAGACAGAGAAGTTCCTGTAAAACAGACACTCTATGGGTTGACACTGTCGGTATTGAGAGCAGAGATGAAGGGGGGATGGAGACAGGAAGGGGGGGATGGAGACAGGAAGGGGGGGATGGAGAGAGGAAGGGGGGATGGAGAGAGGAAAGTGGGATGGAGAGAGCGAGGAATGGGGGTAATGAGATGGGGAGGGAAAGAGGGCCAACGAGCGCTCAAGGTAGTGTTTCCCAGGAAATCAGGGATTTTCATCAACATCTGTTTTCCCCAAGATTCCTACATCTGCCCCTCTCCTCCCCCCTCCTCTCCTCCTCTTCCTCCTGTGTCTCTGCTGAGGTGTGTACTGGGGAGCGTTAAACCAAAGATGTTTTAGAAACTCTGTGGTTAAACAGAAAAGCAGCAGTTTCTCACATGAGGCTCTGTCATGTGATGAACCGGGTCATGTGATGAGGGGGCCGCAGTTACCGCGAGATTAGTTCTACTGCTCACAGTGTTGACTAGACTAATTACACACACACACACACACACACACACACAGTGGGCAGGGCTCCATTTTGGATGAATAAATGATAGTTTAATGGAGCAGAGACTGTTTCTGTTGAAGAATGAAGACATTGAAGAACATTATGAACTGGGTGGTTCGAGCCCTGAATTCTGATTGGCTTACAACTGTGGTATATCAGCCCCTATACCATGGGTATGACAACCTTTTTTACTGCTCTAATTACGTTGGTAACCAGTTTATAATAACAGTAAGGCACCTCGGGGGTTTGTGGTATATGGCCAATATAAAGGGCCAATATACAATGGGGTGGAAAAGTATTTAGTCAGCCACCAATTGTGCAAGTTCTCACACTTAAAAAGATGAGAGAGGCTTGTAATTTTCATCATAGGTACACTTCAACTATGACAGACAAAATGAGAAAGAAAATCCAGAAAATCACATTGTAGGATTTTTAATGAATTTATTTGCAAATTATGGTGGAAAATAAGTATTTGGTCACCTACAAACAAGCAAGATTTCTGGCTCTCACAGACCTGTAACTTCTTCTTTAAGAGGCTCATCTGTCCTTCACTCGTTACCTGTATTAATGGCACCTGTTTTAACTTGTTATCAGTATAAAAGACACCTGTCCACAACCTCAAACTGTCACACTCCAAACTCCACTATGGCCAAGACCAAAGAGCTGTCAAAGGACACCAGAAACAAAATTGTAGACCTGCACCATGCTGGGAAGACTGAACCTGCAATAGGTAAGCAGCTTGGTTTGAATAAATCAACTTCTTTATTATTAGGAAATGGAAGACATACAAGACCACTGATAATCTCCCTCGATCTGGGACTCCACGCAAGATCTTACCCCGTGGGGTCAAAATGATCACAAGAACGGTGAGCAAAAATCCCAGAACCACACGGGGGGACCTAGTGAATGACCTGCAGAGAGCTGGGACCGAAGTAACAAAGCCTACCATCAGTAACACACTACGCCACCAGGGACTCAAATCCTGCAGTGCCAGATGTGTCCCCCTGCTTAAGCCAGTACATGTCCAGGCCCATCTGAAGTTTGCTAGAGAGCATTTGGATGATCCAGAAGAAGATTGGGAGAATGTCATATGGTCAGATGAAACCAAAATATAACTTTTTGGTAAAAACTCAACTCGTCGTGTTTGGAGGACAAAGAATGCTGAGTTGCATCCAAAGACCACCATACCTCCTGTGAAGCATGGGGGTGGAAACATCATGCTTTGGGGCTGTTTTTCTGAAAAGGGACCAGGACGACTGATCCGTGTAAAGGAAAGAATGAATGGGGCCATGTATCGTGAGATTTTGAGTGAAAACCTCCTTCCATCAGCAAGGGCATTGAAGATGACACATGGCTGGGTCTTTCAGCATGACAATGATCCCAAACACACCGCCCGGGCAACGAAGGAGTGGCTTCGTAAGAAGCATTTCAAGGTCCTGGAGTGGCCTAGCCAGTCTCCAGATCTCAACCCCATAGAAAATCTTTGGAGGGAGTTGAAAGTCCGTGTTGCCCAGCAACAGCCCCAAAACATCACTGCTCTAGAGGAGATCTGCATGGAGGAATGGGCCAAAATACCAGCAACAGTGTGTGAAAACCTTGTGAAGACTTACAGAAAACGTTTGACCTCTGTCATTGCCAACAAAGGGTATATAACAAAGTAGAGAGAAACTTTTGTTATTGACCAAATACTTATTTTCCACCATAATTTGCAAATAAATTCATTAAAAATCCTACAATGTGATTTTCTGGATTTTTTTTCTCATTTTGTCTGTCATAGTTGAAGTGTACCTATGATGAAAATTACAGGCCTCTCATCTTTTTAAGTGGGAGAACTTGCACAATTGGTGGCTGACTAAATACTTTTTTGCCCCACTGTACCCTTGCTAAGGGCTGTGTCCTGGCTCTCTACTTTGCGTCGTGCTCCTGAGCCGTGGTATATTAGCCAGGTATTTTGCCTTATGGTTTAATTATAATTAGGTTGGTTCATAGGGTCATTGATGCTCTCCATTTGAGCAGAGAGAGGCCTGGCCAGGGGGTGGAGGTTGTATTTACTGCTGCTCTACAGCCCTTCAGTGTTTCATCCTCCCCCTCAGCAGAAGTGAAGACACCAGGCCTGCAGGGTGAGGGCCGGCTGCAGTTCAACTCTCCTCATCCTCCTCCTCTCCTCCATCTGCAGTCACAGTCAGTGATCTGTAATGCTGAGTTGTGAAAGCTACATGGTGGATGTCTGGCCTGTCCTGCTTTGTCAGATCAGGAGAAATAAAGGAATGAAGGACAGAGGAAGAGTGAACAAGAGGGGAGAAGGAGAGGTGAAAGAGAGGGAGAGATCTGACTGATGAAGTGAAAGCTCAGTTTTAGAGAGTTAATCTGCTTCTAATAATCCTGTTGGCTGTGAACAAATGTATTAACACTTCTGCTGTTACTTTCTCCCCTCCTGTCTTCTCTTCTCCCTCTCCTGTCCTCTCTTCCCCCCCTCCTGTACTCTCTTCCTCCCCCTCCTGTCCTCTCTCCCCCCCCCTCCTGTCCTCTCTTCTCCCCCCCTCCTGTCCTCTCTTCTTCTTCCCCCCTGTCCTCTCTCCCCCCTCCTGTCCTCTCTTCTCCCTCTCCTGTCCTCTCTTCCCCCCCTCCTGTACTCTCTTCCTCCCCCTCCTGTCCTCTCTCCCCCCCTCCTGTCCCCTCTTCCCCCCCCTCCTGTCCTCTCTTCTCCCCCCCTCCTGTCCTCTCTTCTTCTTCCCCCCCTGTCCTCTCTTCTCCCCCCTCCTGTCCTCTCTTCTCCCCCCTCCTGTCCTCTCTTCTTCTTCCTCCCCCCTCCTGTCCTCTCTTCCCCTCCCCCTGTCCTCTCTTCTCCCCCCCTCCTGTCCTCTTTCCCCCCCCTCCCCTATCCTCTCTCCTCTCTTCTGGGTTTGCCTCACTAGCTCCTAGCCCCTAGTACACTGTACCAGTAGCATCTCTCAGAGTCTTTCAGTATTCACTGCTGTGAAAGGACTGGTATAACCTGTGTGTGTGTGTGTGTGAGAGAGAGTGGAGGTGTAGTTCTCTGTGTAAGGATTAGATTAGAGGTAAATCCAGAGTTAATACAGTGTTGATCTTTAGTCTCTTAGTCAGTCCTGGATTAAAGGGTCGGCCTGAGTCGCTACTGGCCTTTCCCTGCTACCAAACACGTATACACTACTCTAATGCAACTAACCACTGGGGTGGGAGTTCGCCTATAGGTTAGACCTATAGGTTCAAATCCCAGGTCAGAAGGTTGCTGGTGTTCTTACTGGTTGCTCTGGGCCCCTGAGGAAGGCACTGAAGTACTAAACATCTCCAGGAGTAGACCTGCAGTGTGTAACAGTTTGTCAGGTTCATATTGAACGCTTGCCTCAGGCATATGTTAGCTCTACAGTAGCCCACTGAGCTAAAGCCTCAAGCAAGGTTACATCACACTCTGCTGCTTGCTGCAGACCCCTCTGTCCTCTCCCCCTCTTACACACATCTCTGTAGCTCTTCCTCTCCCCCTCTTACACACATCTTTAGCTCTTCCTCTCCCCCTCTTACACACATCCCTGTAGCTCTTCCTCTCCCCCTCTTACACACATCCCTGTAGCTCTTCCTCTCCCCCTCTTACACACATCCCTGTAGCTCTTCCTCTCCCCCTCTTACACACATCCCTGTAGCTCTTCCTCTCCCCCTCTTACACACATCCCTGTAGCTCTTCCTCTCCCCCTCTTACACACATCTCTGTAGCTCTTCCTCTCCCCCTCTTACACACATCCCTGTAGCTCATCCTCTCCCCCTCTTACACACATCCCTGTAGCTCTTCCTCTCCCCCTCTTACACACATCCCTGTAGCTCTTCTTCTCCCCCTCTTGCACACATCTCTGTAGCTCTTCCTCTCCCCCTCTTACACACATCCCTGTAGCTCTTCTTCTCCCCCTCTTACACACATCTTTAGCTCTTCCTCTCCCCCTCTTACACACATCTTTAGCTCTTCCTCTCCCCCTCTTACACACATCCCTGTAGCTCTTCCTCTCCCCCTCTTACACACATCCCTGTAGCTCTTCCTCTCCCCCTCTTACACACATCTCTAGCTCTTCCTCTACCCCTCTTACACACATCTCTGTAGCTCTTCCTCTCCCCCTCATACACACATCCCTGTAGCTCTTCCTCTCCCCTCTTACACACATCCCTGTAGCTCTTCTTCTCCCCCTCTTACACACATCCCTGTAGCTCTTCTTCTCCCCCTCTTACACACATCTCTGTAGCTTTTCCTCTCCCCCTCTTACACACATCTCTGTAGCTCTTCCTCTCCCCCTCTTACACACATCTCTAGCTCTTCCTCTCCCCCTCTTACACACATATCTAGCTCTTCCTCTCCCCCTCTTACACACATCCCTGTAGCTCTTCCTCTCCCCCTCTTACACACATCCCTGTAGCTCTTCCTCTCCCCCTCTTACACACATCCCTGTAGCTCTTCCTCTCCCCCTCTTACACACATCCCTGTAGCTCTTCCTCTCCCCCTCTTACACACATCTCTGTAGCTCTTCCTCTCCCCCTCTTACACACATCCCTGTAGCTCTTCCTCTCCCCCTCTTACACACATCCCTGTAGCTCTTCTTCTCCCCCTCTTGCACACATCTATGTAGCTCTTCCTCTCCCCCTCTTACACACATCCCTGTAGCTCTTCTTCTCCCCCTCTTACACACATCTTTAGCTCTTCCTCTCCCCCTCTTACACACATCTTTAGCTCTTCCTCTCCCCCTCTTACACACATCCCTGTAGCTCTTCCTCTCCCCCTCTTACACACATCCCTGTAGCTCTTCCTCTCCCCCTCTTACACACATCTCTAGCTCTTCCTCTACCCCTCTTACACACATCTCTGTAGCTCTTCCTCTCCCCCTCATACACACATCCCTGTAGCTCTTCCTCTCCCCTCTTACACACATCCCTGTAGCTCTTCTTCTCCCCCTCTTACACACATCCCTGTAGCTCTTCTTCTCCCCCTCTTACACACATCTTTAGCTCTTCCTCTCCCCCTCTTACACACATCTTTAGCTCTTCCTCTCCCCCTCTTACACACATCCCTGTAGCTCTTCCTCTCCCCCTCTTACACACATCCCTGTAGCTCTTCCTCTCCCCCTCTTACACACATCTCTAGCTCTTCCTCTACCCCTCTTACACACATCTCTGTAGCTCTTCCTCTCCCCCTCATACACACATCCCTGTAGCTCTTCCTCTCCCCTCTTACACACATCCCTGTAGCTCTTCTTCTCCCCCTCTTACACACATCCCTGTAGCTCTTCTTCTCCCCCTCTTACACACATCTCTGTAGCTTTTCCTCTCCCCCTCTTACACACATCTCTGTAGCTCTTCCTCTCCCCCTCTTACACACATCTCTAGCTCTTCCTCTCCCCCTCTTACACACATCTCTAGCTCTTCCTCTCCCCCTCTTACACACATATCTAGCTCTTCCTCTCCCCCTCTTACACACATCCCTGTAGCTCTTCCTCTCCCCCTCTTACACACATCCCTGTAGCTCTTCCTCTCCCCCTCTTACACACATCCCTGTAGCTCTTCCTCTCCCCCTCTTACACACATCCCTGTAGCTCTTCCTCTCCCCCTCTTACACACATCTCTGTAGCTCTTCCTCTCCCCCTCTTACACACATCTCTGTAGCTCTTCCTCTCCCCCTCTTACACACATCCCTGTAGCTCATCCTCTCCCCCTCTTACACACATCCCTGTAGCTCTTCCTCTCCCCCTCTTACACACATCCCTGTAGCTCTTCCTCTCCCCCTCTTACACACATCCCTGTAGCTCTTCCTCTCCCCCTCTTACACACATCCCTGTAGCTCTTCCTCTCCCACTCTGATCAGCTGTTCCAGGTCATGACCAGGCAAGCAGAGGGTGTGTGATGAGAAACACCTTCACTCTGAGTCATGAGGGCTGATGTCACAAGGGAGATAATATCTTCTCTTCCTGCATCCTCCTCCGTATCCCTCTCCTCCTCACCTGTATAGTTGACCAGTCTAGCTGACCCCCACTAGCACCATGTAGCAGACAGTGTACCTATGACTCCTCTCTGTCCGTGTCTGTGTTTGTGTGTGCTTGGGGTAGAGTTGTACCCTTCATCTGTCCTCTACTGTAACCCTGGGGATCTGTCTATAAATACGACTCAATCCCCCCCTCCTCACAATGTGGATAGGAAATGGTTTACACGCTTCATTGCTGCAGAAAGTGTGTGATTAGGAGGATCAGGAAGTGTGCTCAGCGGTGTATGGTGATGCTACTCAGTGAGGTGTGTGTGTGAGGCTATTTTTACCTCCACCCTCCCGTCTCTTTCTCACTCTCTCCATCTCTCTCACCATTCTCTCACTCTTTCTCTCACTCCCTCACTCCTCCTTTCCATTGCTAGGAGCTGGGCTGTGAACCGCTCTCCTCCAGGAAGGAACATGAGAGAGCGACAGAATAGCCTCAGTAACCCTGCTATAGGATGACTGATACTGTGTTCTGTCGAGTCAGCACTTTTCTCTGCTGACCTCTGTATATACACACAGACACACACACACACACACACACACACACACACACACACACACACTGCTCTGACCTTTCAGTGTTAAACACTGGTGTGAAAGATTCATTTCAATTCATTGTGGAGCATCACAAGAATACCTTATCCACTACATAGTGATAAACCATGATGACATGACGATGACGTAGGTCTGAATATGTAAGCAACCTACTACAATGGTGATTATTGTCTGTCTGTCTGTGTGAGTAAATGGCTATGAGCTAGATCATTAGACTTTTCCACAGAATGTTCCTGGAAGGTTGGCTGAGGGTTGCTGGAAGGTTAGGGTGAGTCATGAGGATATGAGAGCATCCGATCCGAGTGCCAACAGTCTTAGTGCCAACACACACACTCACACACACATACACACTGAAGCTTGGTTTCAGTCTTCATGTAAATCCTTCCTACCAATGAGATTCTGACACATTTTACAGACTGTTCTAAGAGCGTTAGTTGGTGTATCAAAGACAGGAACCAGTTGTGTATAGGATACAGTAGTATTCTGGTCAAGCAGGCCCATTTTCCCAAACAAGCAGTATCATGGGGCGGCAGGTAGCCTAGTGGTTAGAGCATTGGGCCAGTAACCAAAAGGTTGCTGGCCCAATGATGGGCCAGGATAAACCAGGATAAACCAGGATAAGCTTTGTGTAGCGCTGATCATCATTGAGCTGCTTAGTGAGATGTAAAGATTACTGATTGGCCATCTGATTGACCTTTCTAATGGCAGCTGTTAAAGCTCTCCTCCGTGTGTGTTACGGATGTGGTTCTGTGAACTGCACTCTTGTGAGCCTGAGGCCTGAAGACTTCTGTTAGCTGCCCGTGCTATAACCTGACGACTTAGCTTCCTGAGCTAATGCCGTGGCTTTAGCTCAGCGGACCAGCACAGTCTAGTGGAAGGCTGAAGACCCGGGATCAAACCCAGTCAGTTTTACAGTGTTTTTGTTTCTGTGTTTTTCACGTCTTTGATCACCTGACAGGCTCGTTCCACAGGGCTGGGATCTGAAGGCATCCCTGTCATGTTGTGATCGGTCACAGAATCATGTGGACTGGGTTTGAGTCTTTATGAATGTCCAGCAGTATTGATCATGTTAGATGGTGAAATGATATCCAACCAACCATGGAGATACAACAGCCTCAGTCAGCACTGTACCAGTCTGATACAGCAGCAGGTTCTCTCTGCAGTAGACATTGAGTCTGGGGACAGTACTGGACTGATATAGGCCTTATGTAGCTTTCTGACTGAGAACACACTCTGTAGTATGTTTTTATGTAATGTAGAACCTTTCTCTCCCTTCTCACTCTCCTTCTTTCTCCTCTCCTGTCTCTCAGTTTGCTCGGGTGTGGATCCCTGATGCAGATGAGGTGTGGAAGTCAGCAGAGCTCACTAAGAACTACAAACATGGAGATTCCACCCTACACCTCACACTGGAGGATGGAATGGTGAGTACTGGAGGAGAGGAGGAGGAGAAGGGTGGTGTAGGGTTGGGTGGTTGCATAACATCCTCTCATTTGTGATGAGATGCACAGTACACACACACACACACAGCGAATCTATCTCATTATTGGTTATTGGAGTAGTTGCAAAGGGCTGTTGTCTTCACACTGCAATATATCACCATACTTATCATAAAAACATGTCCATGTGTCGATGTCAACCAAGTCCAATAAACCGTTCAGAAGGAAGTGGGGGCAGAAACCTGACCCATTTGGTGGCATATTTTGATACATGTGTGAGGCTTATGTTCACCAACTGTCTGTTTTTTATGTCACTGAGTTACATAAAACCAGGTCCCTACTCAGCACACACACCACAGGAGGCTGGTGAGGGGGAGATGAATTACAATAATGGCTGGAATGGACTAAATGGAATGGTATAAAACGCAATGAAACAATGTTTGATACCGTTCCATTTATTCTGTTCCAGCCATTACTATGAGCCCGTACTCCCCAATTAAGCTGCCACCAGCCGCCTGTGATACACACATATATTGTGTGTAATAACGTCTCTGTTTAATCTGTGCTGTCCAGGACATTGAGCACAAGCTGGATGATAAGACAAAGAACCTTCCTCACCTCCGGAACCCTGACATCCTGGTGGGGGAGAATGACCTCACAGCTCTTAGCTACCTCCACGAGCCGGCCGTCCTGCACAACCTTAAAGTCCGCTTCACCGACTCCAAACTCATCTACACATACTGTGGTATGCCCACACAGACGCACAAGGGTCACACACACACACACACACACACACACACACACACACACACACACACCAACTCATCCTCTCTTCCTGTAGGTATTGTGCTGGTGGCCATTAATCCCTATGAGAACCTTCCCATCTACGGTAGTGACATCATCAATGCGTACAGTGGCCAGAACATGGGAGACATGGACCCTCATATCTTCGCTGTGGCTGAGGAGGCTTACAAACAGATGGCCAGGTGGGTGTGTGTGGTGTGCGTGCGTGCGAGTGTTACCTGCTCAAAGGTAGTATACACAGATTTCCAATGTTTCAAACGATGTCAGACGGACAGTTTGAGACCTTCCAATGGAAGCATAGTACAATGTGTGTATTTACGGTCTTGTTATTTATTTCACTTAGGCAAGTCAGTTAAGAACAAATTCTTATTTACAATGACGGCCTACCAAAAGGCAAAAGGCCTCCTGCGGGGACGGGGTCTGGGATTTAAAAATAATATATATACATATATAGAAATATAGGACAAAACCAACATCTTGACGAGACAACACAACATAAAGAGAGACCTAAGACGACAACATAGTGTTGGGTTCCGGCGCCGATAGAGATGGCCGCCTCGCTTCGCGTTCCTAGGAAACTATGCAGTTTTTTGTTTTTTTTACGTGTTATTTCTTACATTGGTACCCCAGGTCATCTTAGGTTTCATTACATACAGTCGAGAAGAACTACTGAACATAAGAGCAGCGTCAACTCACCATCAGTACGACCAAGAATATGACTTTCGCGAAGCGGATCCTGTGTTCTGCCTTTCACCCAGGACAACGGAATGGATCCCAGCCGGCAACCCAAAAAAACAACGACTTCGTAAAAGGGGGAAACGAAGCGGTCTTCTGGTCAGACTCCGGAGACGGGCACATCGTGCACCACTCCCTAGCATTCTTCTCGCCAATGTCCAGTCTCTTGACAACAAGGTTGATGAAATCCGAGCAAGGGTAGCATTCCAGAGGGACATCAGAGACTGTAACGTTCTTTGCTTCACGGAAACATGGCTCACTGGAGAGACGCTATCGTAGTCGGTGCAGCCAGCTGGTTTCTCCACGCATCGCGCCGAGAGAAACAAACATCTTTCTGGTAAGAAGAGCGGCGGGGGCAGGGGGCGTATGCTTCATGGTTAACGTGACATGGTGTGGCCACAACAACATACAGGAACTCAGGTCCTTCTGTTCACCTGATTTAGAATTCCTCACAATCATATGTCGACCGCATCATCTACCAATGGAATTTTCTTCGATTATTATCACAGCCGTATATATTCCCCCCCAAGCAGACACATCGATGGCCCTGAACCAACTTTATTTGACTCTTTGCAAACTGGAATCCATATATCCGGAGGCTGCATTCATTGTAGTTGGGGATTTTAACAAGGCTAATCTGAAAACAAGACTCCCTAAATTGTATCAGCATATCGATTGCGCAACCAGGGCTGGAAAAACATTGGATCATTGCTATTCTAACTTACGCGACGCATATAAGGCCCTCCCCCGCCCTCCTTTCGGAAAAGCTGACCACGACTCCATTTTGTTGCTTCCTGCCTACAGACAGAAACTAAAACAAGAAGCTCCCGCGCTGAGGTCTGTTCAACGCTGGTCCGACCAATCTGATTCCACACTCCAAGACTGCTTCCATCACGTGGACTGGGATATGTTTCGTATTGCGTCAGACAACAACATTGACGAATACGCTGATTCGGTGAGCGAGTTCATTAGAATGTGCGTTGAAGATGTCGTTCCCATAGCAACGATTAAAACATTCCCAAACCAGAAACCGTGGATTGATGGCAGCATTCGCGTGAAACTGAAAGCGCGAACCACTGCTTTTAATCAGGGCAAGGTGACCGGAAACATGACCGAATACAAACAGTGTAACTATTCCCTCCGCAAGGCAATCAAACAAGCTAAGCGTCAGTATAGAGACAAAGTAGAATCTCAATTCAACGGCTCAGACACAAGAGGTATGTGGCAGGGTCTACAGTCAATCACGGATTACAAAAAGAAAACCAGCCCCGTCACGGACCAGGATGTCTTGCTCCCAGGCAGACTAAATAACTTTTTTGCCCGCTTTGAGGACAATACAGTGCCACTGACACGGCCCGCAACCAAAACATGCAGACTCTCCTTCACTGCAGCCGACGTGAGGAAAACATTTAAAACGTGTCAACCCTCGCAAGGCTGCAGGCCCAGACGGCATCCCCAGCCGCGCCCTCAGAGCATGCGCAGACCAGCTGGCTGGTGTGTTTATGGACATATTCAATCAATCCCTATCCCAGTCTGTTGTTCCCACATGCTTCAAGAGGGCCACCATTGTTTCTGTTCCCAAGAAAGCTAAGGTAACTGAGCTAAACGACTACCGCCCCGTAGCACTCACATCCGTCATCATGAAGTGCTTTGAAAGACTAGTCAAGGACCATATCACCTCCACCCTACCTGACACCCTAGACCCACTCCAATTTGCTTACCGCCCAAATAGGTCCACAGACGATGCAATCTCAACCACACTGCACACTGCCCTAACCCATCTGGACAAGAGGAATACCTATGTGAGAATGCTGTTCATCGACTACAGCTCGGCATTTAACACCATAGTGCCCTCCAAGCTCGTCATCAAGCTCGAGACCCTGGGTCTCGACCCCGCCCTGTGCAACTGGGTACTGGACTTCCTGACGGGCCGCCCCCAGGTGGTGAGGGTAGGCAACAACATCGCCACCCCACAGTTCCTCAACACTGGGGCCCCACAAGGGTGCATTCTGAGCCCTCTTCTGTACTCCCTGTTCACCCACGACTGCGTGGCCACGCACGCCTCCAACTCAATCATCAAGTTTGCGGACGACACAACAGTGGTAGGCTTGATTACCAACAACGATGAGACGGCCTACAGGGAGCAGGTGAGGGCCCTCGGAGTGTGGTGTCAGGAAAATAACCTCACACTCAACGTCAACAAAACTAAGGAGATGATTGTGGACTTCAGGAAACAGCAGAGGGAACACCCCCCTATCCACATCGATGGAACAGTAGTGGAGAGGGTAGTAAGTTTTAAGTTCCTCGGCGTACACATCACAGACAAACTGAATTGGTCCACCCACACAGACAGCATCGTGAAGAAGGCGCAGCAGCGCCTCTTCAACCATCGGCTTGTCACCAAAAGCACTCACAAACTTCTACAGATGCACAATCGAGAGCATCCTGTCGGGCTGTATCACCGCCTGGTACGGCAACTGCTCCGCCCACAACCGTAAGGCTCTCCAGAGGGTAGTGAGGTCTGCACAACGCATCACCGGGGGCAAACTACCTGCCCTCCAGGACACCTACACCACCCGATGTCACAGGAAGGCCATAAAGATCATCAAGGACAACAACCACCCGAGCCACTGCCTGTTCACCCCGCTATCATCCAGAAGGCGAGGTCAGTACATGTGCATCAAAGCTGGGACCGAGAGACTGAAAAACAGCTTCTATCTCAAGGCCATCAGACTGTTAAACAGCCACCACTAACATTGAGTGGCTGCTGCCAACACACTGACTCAACTCCAGCCACTTTAATATTGGGAATTGATGGGAAATTATGTAAAATATATCACTAGCCACTTTAAACAATGCTACCTAATATAATGTTTACATACCCTACATTATTCATCTCATATGTATACGTACTCTATATCATCTACTGCATCTTTATGTAAGACATGTATCACTAGCCACTTTAACTATGCCACTTTGTTTACATACTCATCTCATATGTATATACTGCACTCAATACCATCTACTGTATCTTGCCTATGCCGCTCTGTACCATCACTCATTCATATATCTTTATGTACATATTCTTTATCCCCTTACACTTGTGTCTATAAGGTTGTAGTTTTGGAATTGTTAGCTAGATTACTTGTTGGTTATTACTGCATTGTCGGAACTAGAAGCACAAGCACAAGCATTTCGCTAACCATGTGCATGTGACAAATAAAATTTGATTTGATTTAATTATCAGAGTAGGAACGCGACGGACACTGAAAGCTTAAGTTTATTTTCCCATTGGGTCAATACAGCCGCATTAGACAAAGACACGGTATTACTGTCTCCTCCTCTCTAACCATTACGTCTCTGTTGCTAGGCAGAAAATTAAGTGACATGGGCAATAAACTGTTCCTTCTCCCTTAACGTGACCTGACCTCGACCCCTTCCTCACTAATCCACAGCTCTCCAACCTTATCAGTGCCTGCCACGTGCGATAGTCTTCCCTGCCCTCAGTACATTCCAAGCTTAATTGCATCCACCATATACATTATACATTCCCCTCTCTCCCTCAGTTCATCAATAAGTACATTTCATAAGTCAAGAAATCAGAACCCAACAATAGCAAGGCAGCAACACATGACAAAACAGCACGTAAGGAACACAACATGGTAGTAGCACAAAACATGGTACAAACATTATTGGGCACAGACAACAGCACAAAGGGCAAGAAGGTAGAGACAACAATACATCACACAAAGCAGCCACAACTGTCAGTAAGAGAGTCCATGATTGAGTCTGTGAATGAAGAGATTGAGATAAAACTGTCCAGTTTGAGTGTTTGTTGCAACTCGTTCCAGTCGCTAGCTGCAGTGAACTGAAAGGACGAGCGTCCCAGGGATGTGTGTGCTTTGGGGACCTTTCACAGAATGTGACTGGCAGAACGGGTGTTGTATGTGGAGGATGAGGCTTCAGTAGATCTCTCAGATAGGGGGTAGTGAGGCCAAAGAGGGTTTTATAAATAAGCATCAACCAGTGGGTCTTGCGACGGGTAAACAGAGATCAAATCAAAGTTTATTTGTCACGTGCGCCGAATACAACAGGTGTAGAAAATGGGAAATGCTTAGTTACAGGCTCTAACCAATAGTGCAAAAAAAGGTATTAGGTGAACAATAAGTAAGTAAAGAAATAAAACAACAGTAAAAAGACAGGCTATATACAGTAGCGAGGCTATAAAAGTAGCGAGGCTACATACAGACACCGGTTAGTCAGGCTGATTGAGGTAGTATGTACATGAATGTATAGTTAAAGTGACTATGCATATATGATAAACAGAGACTAGCAGCAGTGTAAAAAGAGGGGTTGGGGGGGCACACAATTCAAATAGTCTGGGTAACCATTTGATTACCTGTTCAGGAGTCTTATGGCTTGGGGGTAAAAACTGTTGAGAAGCCTTTTTGTCCTAGACTTGGCACTCCGGTACCGCTTGCCATGCGGTAGTAGAGAGAACAGTCTATGACTGGGGTGGCTGGGGTCTTTGACAATTTTTAGGGCCTTCCTCTGACACCGCCTGGTGTAGAGGTCCTGGATGGCAGGCAGCTTAGCCCCAGTGATGTACTGGGCCATATGCACTTCCCTTTGTAGTGCCTTGTGGTCGGAGGCCGCGCAATTGCCGTACCAGGCATTGATGCAACCAGTCACGATGCTCTCGACTTTGCAGCTGTAGAACCTTTTGAGGATCTCAGGACCCATGCCAAATCTTTTTAGTCTCCTGAGGGGTAATAGGCTTTGTCGTGCCCTCTTCACGACTGTCTTGGTGTGTTTGGACCATTCTAGTTTGTTGGTGATGTGGACACCAAGGAACTTGAAGCTCTCAACCTGCTCCACTACAGCCCCTGCTCCACTACAACCCCTGCTCCACTACAACCCCTGCTCCACTACAACCCCTGCTCCACTACAGCCCCTGCTCCACTACAGCCCCTGCTCCACTACAACCCCTGCTCCACTACAGCCCCTGCTCCACTACAACCCCTGCTCCACTACAACCCCTGCTCCACTACAACCCCTGCTCCACTACAACCCCTGCTCCACTACAACCCCTGCTCCACTACAGCCCCTGCTCCACTACAACCCCTGTTCCACTACAACCCCTGCTCCACTACAACCCCTGCTCCACTACAGCTCCTGCTCCACTACAACCCCTGCTCCACTACAACCCCTGCTCCACTACAGCCCCTGCTCCACTACAGCCCCTGCTCCACTACAACCCCTGCTCCACTACAACCCCTGCTCCACTACAACCCCTGCTCCACTACAACCCCTGCTCCACTACAACCCCTGCTCCACTACAACCCCTGCTCCACTACAACCCCTGCTCCACTACAGCCCCTGCTCCACTACAGCCCCTGCTCCACTACAACGCCTGCTCCACTACAACCCCTGCTCCACTACAACCCCTGCTCCACTACAGCCCCTGCTCCACTACAGCTCCTGCTCCACTACAGCCCCTGCTCCACTACAGCCCCTGCTCCACTACAGCCCCCCCCCCCCCCCCCCGTCTTACCGGAGTGTGCTGTTCTATCTTGCTGGTGCAGCGTATATCCCGCTAGCTGAATATCCAGGTTGTCATTCAGCCACGATTCCGTGAAACATAGGATATTACAGTTTTTGATGCCCCGTTGGTAGGATATTCGTGATCGTACCTTGTCTAATTTATTGTCCAATGATTGCACATTGGCGAGTAATGTTAACGGTAACAGCAGCTTTCCCACTCACCTCCTGCGGGTCCTCACGATGCTTCCCGCTCTGTGTCTTCTATACCTGCGTCTCCTCCTCTTGCAAATAACTGAGATGTTGGCCCTGTCGGGTGTTTGGAGAATATAAATATATGTTGTGTGCTTCCTGCTTGTTGAAGGAAAAAATCTTTGT